>NW_020664440.1:33549268-33593040 GCF_002925995.2 Terrapene triunguis
GTATATACTGACCCAATAGCATATCTTGAAAACTAGAGCCAATCAACCATTTTAAGCATCATTTTCGTTCTCAGTGACCCAGAATTAGTAAAGTTTGACTACATTTATTTCAGAAGCATTTTGGCTGTAGAGCAGTGTAATCATCCATACCTGGCAGATGGTGCATATTTTGCAAGCCTCAGAACATACATCTTATTTTCTGATAGATTCTACATGTACAAAAACAGAGATTTTAACAGTTTAACTACTAGTAGTTTTCCACAGTAAGCTTAATGAGTACCGTTCATAGTTCTACAACTTTGCATAAACACAAAGCATTCCAATAATGATAGATTTTACTTGTTTAGAGTTAGCTACTTAGTTTAGTTGCATTACACTCCTTATCCAGTTACCCTTGCAATTACCCTTGCAGTTTACATATTTTAATTAATACATTTGTTTGTGAGAGTTGATTTCACAGTCTAAAGTAAAATTCTATTCCTTATGTAGTGAAATTACCACCTGCAGTCTCAGCTCTATAGGATACGTCTACACTGCGTCTGGGAGCAAGCCTCCCAGTCCGGATCCACAGACTTGTGTTAGTGGGGGCTCACTCTAGTGCACTAAAAATTGCTGGGTAGATGATACAGCTTGGGCTCCCAAGCTTGGGTGGCTGGGCGGGCCTGAGAACCCAGGCTCCAGCTTGTGTTGCAAAGTCTACACAGCAATTTTTAGTATGCTAGTGTGAGCCCCACAAACACAAGTCTGGTCTGGACCTGGGTTGGGAAGTTCACTCCTTGATGCAGCGTAGACATACCCCTAATTTCTCAAGGAGTACTTTTCCACTTCACCTTTGGTCTAGCCCTATAGAGCATAATGGGACTTTGGTTCAGTTCAGTCAACAAAAGTGTAGATCAACATAGTGACCAGCAGGCAGCCAGCAAAAACTTGTGTTCTTTTTATTTGAGGATCAGTTTTCTTCAGGAAGGGGAGAAAATACCTGAAAAATCTATATGATACGAGCAATAAAATAATTGTCTTTGGTGCAATATTTGCCTCAGTCTTTGGTATCAGACAGTGTACCACAATTCAGGAGCCATTTGCGTCCTTGGGCAATACTATATTGCTGTTTCCTTCAGTTAGTCAATAGGCGTATACTATTACTGTACTATAGTTCCATTAGCTATGTTATTTATGCAGACTTAATGGCACTGTAATCTGTGGTTGATATGTGGTTAAATACAAGAAGATGGTCAGTCACCTAAGATTCTGTCTGTCTGTCTATCTAAAGATTAAAGACCTCCTGCTTTGCTGTCATGGCAATAGAAGTGTATGTCACATGGATAATGTAGTTAATCTGATTACTGTCATAGCATGATTGCCTCAAGACCTGACTTTATTAGCTCTGCAAGAGAATTAGGAACATGGCCTAAAATAACATGCTGGCTGTTTGTTTGTTTTTCTCTAGCATGTGCCAGGATTGAGTGTAAAATATAATGAACAAACTGGTGAATAAGGCCTTTAAGGAATAAAACTATATTTTAAATGAAAGAAAACAGAAAATGTTAATCTCTTTCCAGAAAACGCCTTCAACTTTGATCCTAACTGCTTAAAGAAAACTGCAGCAGCTAAACAGAGAATCACAAGTCCCTTATTCTCTTTCCACTCCCATGCCATTTATAAGAATCAAGTGAGCAGTTGTTACTCAAGCACTAGTTTTACTTTAGCACTGTCCTTGTTTGTGTAGCAATGCAAAACAAAATCCGTAACCTGAATCACTTTACTGTATATACTTACAATACTGTAATGTTAAATATTACTTCCTGTTCCAAATCACAACACATTTCCTCACTGTGAGCCACATTTTGCCCTTGTTCCAAAAAGAGCTATTTTTCTATTTAAAGTAAGTCACAATCCCACTTAGCTTGTTTTAAAAAATAAATGCAGACTGAGTATTGCTCACATTACTAAATTCAGAATAGCTGTCATGTAGTAAATTCAGCATAGTCATGTTTGAAATGAAATACTACAGCACTCCTAAAACAAAGAAAATATTGAAGTCCGTGGCACTGCTCAAATGGGAAAGAGCAGTAGGATTAGTCTGGGTTCTGGAAAGGAATTTTAGGGATGTCCAATTCCTAGGCAAAAAAATTCCTGGGCAAATCAACCAACTCTTATCGCTGTATTATTTAGAAAGAGCTCATTAGCCTTCTGCAATTCTGTAGCTACACAATTTTCTGCAATACTGATTTTTCTTAAAATAAAAGATCCCCTCAAACTTAACTGAAGTTAATTCTTAAACAAATATGAAATAGTTTTGGAAAACACATCTTTTCCTGAGTACTTCTGCCAATTTTTGCGGTTTTACCACCACATCTTTGTTTTTTATTAATTTATTTTACCGTATTATATAAACGATCAACACAAAATTGAATGTATGGTAAATGTGCATACAGTAAGTACTGTTATGCACTCCCCTCAAACAAACAAACAAACATATTTTCCTTTAACCTCATTCAGTTACTGTACTTTCATATGTTAATTGTAACAAAAGCAAGTACAAATTTTCAGACAGAAAACTTTCACAAATATGATTAACTTGACAGTGTCCCTGTAGCGTGCATCTGGAAAATACACTGTTTGTTTTCCATTCTCCTTTTGTATATGGACAAGTTTAGAAACTATTTTTGTATGGAAATTTGTGCCATTTATCCAACATCTCAAGAGAATTATTTTAATCGTTAAATGTATTGTTCAAGCGGCTGCAGCAGAAATCATTGTGTGAATCAGTAGCTTGAGTTAAGTAGCCTTCTAGCTTATGGTTAAATAGCTCTAATAGTAAGATCTCCTATTGTGACGAGCAGTTTCAGTGCCTGCATCACAGCTAGATATTCCCATTATGGACTATGAACAAAAGAGTTCTAAAGAATCAAAATGTGTTGAAGAACTAAGACTTAGGATTGGAGTCATTTAAGACTTACTAACGGAAATAATATTTAAAAAATTAATTTAATGTATTTAGTAAAGGCACAAGAATAAAGTGATCAGATTGTCATTAGCATTTGACACACACATTTTATTTTGTCTCTGGCAATTAAGTATCAAAACACTAGGTTAAAAGAAAATTTTGTAGGTTGTGAAGTCAAGCATTTGAAAGGTAGAAATGCCAGATTTATGGTTGCCCCTGCAGCCTTAATTCTAACCCCTTGTTCTTCCATTCTGTGCACCGAGTAAGGCAAAGGTCCTGTGGAAAAAACAGTATGTGATCGTGTAGTTAAAACTGGATCGTTATGGGATCACCACAGCTGTATGCAGTGGGTCCTTGTCTGGCTGGCAGGAAGAAAAGGGGTTGTTGCCTATTTTTGGGCTTCCTCTGCAACTGGTACCAGAGAAGGAGGAAAAGGGAAAATTTATCTGATGAAGCAGGAAGTGACTGGACCAGGTGTGTGGAGTAACTACACTTCCAGCTGACTGGAAGAGTAGGGTGGGTATTTATACCCTGGACAGTCTGGAGAAGCCTTCTTTCACCGGGATTGGTCTGGCAGCATCCATCCTGCCACCCATGGAATCTGAATAAGGACCGGGTTTCTTCTTGATCCATTGTGGCCATTATTCTAGTTGCCCTTTTCTTTGGGGGCTGGAAAGGAATTTTTCCCTCACTGCAAGATTGGCCAAGATAGGGTGTTTTTTTCCCACCTTCCCACAGCAGGTTTGGGACCCGGTAGTGTGGGATATGGGGTTAGGTTACAATATTGCAACTTACTATGTAATATTTGGGGCAAATATCCAGTGCAGGTACTCGTTATGGAAAGGCTATGGTTATTGGAGCAAATGGATTGGAAGGGGATTTAGAGGAAGGCAGTCCTTAAGGGAGCCGAGGAAAAGGGTTTGGGGCTCTGACATCTGGTCCAATGAGGAGCCAACTCCCCTCCTTTACTAGCCCCCTTAACCCTCATGTGAGGGGAGGGCAGTGGGGGCCCAGCAATGGGATGCCTGGGATCAGGTTGGGAAGGGACAGTGCTGACAGCAGCCCTCAAAATTAGGTGGAAATTATTAAGGAAATGATGACCAGCTGCACTGTACAACTTCTTGTCGGATACTCCGGATATTTTAAGTGAATAAAGTTGCAGCCTAATTAAACCATGTCCATTTTCTCCTGTCTTTCCTCTGCCATCGCCGGACAATGCATACTCAGAAGGGGCATAGTTAAGACTGTATGAGCAGCCATAAGTCTGGTATTTTCAAATTTTCAAGTGCTTGACTTAGCAACTAAATCACATTCTTTTAACAGTTGTTTGGATGTAATTTCCAAGGGTGTTGTTTTTGTGAGAGGAAAAAAGTAAAAATAAAATTATATTATGTACAATTCAGCCAACGTACCATCATCTGGTGTGAACCCTGACCATCAGCACTGCAGTGCAGACTTTGGCCACTTGCGTTACAGGACTGATTGTAGTAGGTGGCAGCAGGAGGAGGGGTAAGGTGGTTGGCTGGCTCCATATTCTGGGTCCAGGGGTGATGGGGGAGAGTCTGACCCAGCCCAACAATCATTCCTTCCTCCCACCACAGTGGTACCTCCAGAGTGGAGAATGGGATGGCCAGAGGAGATAACATGGGGAGTCCAATCTGGCTGTCTCTTTTCCCCTATGGGGAGGTTGGGGGACTCTTGCCCCCAGGTCATGCCCTGGGGATGGGAAATGTGATGCCTTGGCCCTGTGCTGGATCAGTGGAGCCCAGCCTGGCTTGACTCAGCTCTCTCCCCCTTCCCTCCGTCCTGCCACTACAGCTGCGCTGGCAGCTCCCAGGCATTCCTAGTACAGCATGTGGTGGTGGTGATGCTGCTGCTTTAAACGATGGGTAGCATGGACCTAAATCTTTAGAATGTTTGTGTGTTCAATTATAATTTTGGCAGGCTGCCAGAATTTTCCTGAGGAATGCAAGTGAGAAGGGAGAGGGTGATTTTTTAAAATAGTTTATAACTCAACTGAACCTGAATGGAATTTCATGAGACAAATAAAAGGCATTTCTTTAGCCTGCGGGCTTTCCCCTTGCTGAATTCCAGAGACCCATTGCAAACAGTGAAAATGTTAGCGCTTCTGAAAAAAGGGCACAAGCAACTCTTAAAATGGAAAGTGCTGGGCTACCTAAATATAGCTGTCAGCTACCCATATAATGAAGGAATTTGCGGCTAAAACAACAAAGTCAAGGGTCAGCGTAGAAAACATTTCAGATACAGGTAACTAAATTTTTTCTTCCTTGTAATGCAATGCACTTCTTGGCATCCTTGAAGATTCTAAAGGCTCTTTGTTAAGGTGCTTTCACTTACATGAAGGTACACTGTGCCTGATTCTTATTGTCCTGGAAACACAGAAAAAAAGAGAAGATGTGGCTTAAGTAGGTTGCAACTGTATTAACTCATCTGGGAAGTAACTGGCAGTAATCCGTGCAATATTTCCTTCCGTAATCACTTCCACCTGGTAGAGGGTTGCCATCAGCCCTCCACAGCTGGTCGTTGCTGGCACCCCACTGCTCTCCCTTTATATGAGAATTAAGGGGCTGGGGAAAGAGGTTGTCTCCTTGCTGGAGCAGACATTAGGAGCCCCATCTCTGTTCCCTAGCTTCCTTAGGGGATGCTTCCCCATTAGCAGGGCCGGCTCCAGGCACCAGCTTACCAAGCAGGTGCTTGGGGTGGCCACTTCGGAGAGGGGTGGCACGTCCAGCTGTTCGGCGGCAATTCGGCGGACGGTCCCTCATTCCTGCTCAGAGCGAAGGACCTTCCGCCGAATTGCCACCGCAGATCGCGATCGCGGTTTTTGTTGTTTTGTTTTGTTTTTGTTTGGCTGCTTGGGGCGGCCAAAACCCCGGAGCCGGTCCTGCCCATTAGGTCCACTTCCAGTTCTGGTTTATCAGGGACCCAGACCACCTATGGAATGAGTACCTGCACTGGACTCCTGCCACACATAGGCACCAGCAATTAGCGTGACTGCCTCCTCTCCGCCAACCCGGTTCCCAGATGAATGGTAATTTCCTCTCTCATGTTGGCCAGAAATACTTCCTCTCCTCATCTGGCAGGTCTATCCCATTGTCACTGAATAACAGACGTAACCAATATATTTTCGTGGGTAATTACCAATCCTCCCCATTCCCCCCTTAAAGGATCTACTACCCTTTTTTTCCCATGAGTCCAGACAAAGCACTGCCACCTTGAGATTGCAGGGGTTGCATTTGCACTAAAGCCATTTTACACTGCTCTGTCATTAAAGGGACCTTAAAATGGGTGTAAATGTAACTTATGCCCACTCTAAAAACCCTCAACAATGCCAGAGCAGTGTAAAGTGGCTTTAGTGTAAATGAGAACCAGGGCCATTGTCTTCACTGGGGATACTTCTGATTTACTCCATCATGAAATCAGACAGTGCTACATTTTGATAAATGCGCAGTGAGGATGTTTTAAGTCTTTTGAAATTTTAAAAAACAATTATACAAAAATATGGATAAATTAAACAGTGGGCAAGGAAAAACAAGCAATTAACGCCTTACAAACACATAGCCTTCTCACCCCCACAACACCTTCTTAGTAAATTTCCTGTACCTTGAGGCAGCTTGCTTAGTGGTGTTGAATCCTAAAAACATTGTTGCAGAATTTGGTACTCAGGCTTGTCTGCATGGGAAAGTTTTACCTATTCTACTGATATAACCTCCTCTGTGGATGCTCTTCTTCTTGTTTAAAAGTGCCTTCTTATTTATTTAAACCACTTCCTAGCACATGTAAGCTAAATGGGAAAAGGATACTCCGACACTAGGATAAGATTCATAGACTCATAGATTCTAGGACTGGAAGGGACCTCGAGAGGTCATCGAGTCCAGTCCCCTGCCCTCATGTCAGGACCAAATACTGTCTAGACCATCCCGGATAGACATTTATCTAACCTACTCTTAAATATCTCTAGAGATGGAGATTCCACAACCTCCCTAGGCAATTTATTCCAGTGTTTAACCACCCTGACGGTTAGGAACTTTTTCCTAATGTCCAACCTAAACCTCCCTTGCAGCAGTTTAAGCCCATTGCTTCTTGTTCTATCCTTAGAGGCTAAGTGAACAAGTTTTCTCCCTCCTCCTTATGACACCCTTTTAAATACCTGAAGTGTCCCTATGGGAGTTTATACTGGTATAACTATCGGTTTAAATTCACAGCTTAGGTTATACCAAAAGGCCCTTCTCCACGTTGTCAAGATCTCAGATACCAGACTTCTAAGTGGAGCAGTGTCCCGCAAAATATGGTTTCCATAATTGCCAACATGTCAAAAATAACCTGAGGTTTTGAGGCCCATCACCTGATTTGTATGCTTAATTATGGTGATTACACACGCTATTGTAGATAACTGCACACATTCATGGGTGTATCTTGAAAAAATACAAAGTAATCTAAAATTGTAAATATGAAGTTTCCTATCCAGAAACAGTGCTGCCACAATGATTTAATTAGCTTCTCCTGGAAAAAAAGCATTCTTGCAAGATTTCTGTTCTACAATCTTGTACTCTAGATCTAGAGAGTTTGATGAAATCAAGATGGCAGTGCATTGAATGTTCTAGGACCTTTGTTGAATGACTCATATTCGTATAAAGGGTCCAGCCCTGAAGTCCATATTCAGCAGAACTCTAAAACTAAAACTGCAGGATATATGACCTTGAATTTTCTGGGACAATCTGTCACTTCCTGCATTTAAATCCACTGTGTAACAATGAGTACTACGGCCAATATCTAACTGCCCAAGGCCTCTGTCTCACTCTATACTGCATGTAACTTGCTCAGCTATATTTTTATAATGCATAGGTATCCTCCAATGATTTTTTTAAGTCTCCCCTGATATGTGTACAATAAACATGTTGCTGTTTCAACAGGTACTGCCATGGCTGCAGGGGTCTTGCTGCAAAATGAATTGCCTTATTGTTCATTGGTAAAGAGCAGTGCATATCTTGCAACTATGAGTTCAGGTAATCATTTTCTTTAATATGCCCCTTAAAAGAAAGTTTTTAGATGAGTTTTTTGAAAAGGAATCATCTCTAAAAAATAAAAGCCATATACATCTGTTATGGCTAGGTTGTGGGGATAATGTGTGTGTATATGCAGTACAAATAATTCAGTGTGTTACTCAAACATGACTATGACCAGTAACCACCTTGACATGTTTCCCTTCCATTTCGCTTTCTGTTTCTGTTAGGTTATAAATTCTTATGGACAAGGACTGTGCCATCTTTTGTGTTCGGGAAGTGCTTAGACATTGTGGAGTGCCACAAAATAATAATAAATAGTAACAATTTTTACAGGCAATAATTATGATTCACCACTTTGGTTGAATACCTCCAAATGGCACTGACGTCAATGAGAGAATAATGACATTCAGCATTTTGCCTCCTTCAGTCTCACCAACTGCTGGCTGCACTATAACTTTCTTGAATTTGACATATATAGAAGAAAAATGTTACTGACTTATGAAGATCCATACAGAATTACATCTAAGGAGCCAAAATAACTGATGAGCAGAAGTTTGGTATAGTCAATGGATGTAGCCAGCATTTGAACCATCTCTAAAAAAAATCCCCTTAATCGCAAATGATACTTAAACCTCAGCACCCAAGAATTATCCAAACTCCTAAAATTCCAAACATTAAGACAATTGTAAGGCCTTGGAAACAGATTCAGAAGTAAAACTAAAAAAGGCTATAATCACCCCATAACAGATACCCCAAAAACTTGCCTTAGCAGTCCTTCGGGTCTAGACATCCACTTAATTCAAAGTGCTAGTTTTTCTTTTTGAAATTGATAGTGACATGTCAGGTTTAAAAAAAGGGTTCGTAGATAGCAGTAGCTCAGTGGGATGAGGGGAGTGCTATTTTATAATCCTCAATTGGCATGTGATTGGTTGAGGAAGGCATGGCTTGGTAGCAGACAGTCATGGGTAACAGCCATGGAGCAGGCTTTAATACTTCTTCTCCCTCCTGACATCAGCATTAGGGTTGGAACAGGGTAGCAAAGGCTCTTGGGCAACAGCAGCACTCAAGGGAGTAGATTTTAGATGTTCCTCTTCCCTCCTGCCATCACTGGCAAGTGGTAGGGCTGGGAGCAGCACGAAACCTCTCTGTGTGCCCTTACTAGCCAAGTGGCACATCTGTTCAAAATCTAGTAACATCCTTCCTGTCTGCACCTAGAAGAAAGAGATTATTGCCTGAGGTTTTTAAACTGGAAAAAAACACTTTTTACTTACCCGGTTTTGTCATGCAAGTTCCACTTCAAGAGGTATCGACTTCCCTTGGTGTATATACGCAAGTCCCAATGACATCAGATGGTAATCGCATGCCCAGATTGAGAGTAGAATATGGCCCTAAGAGAGGGCAACAAGAGTAACATGCTTATTGGGTCAGGTTATACTGATTTTTCTTCTATCTTTTCTTTTCTCTACCCTGCTCGTTAAGATCTATAAATTGCACTCTAACAGAGAACTGACAAGATGACTATTATCTTAAATGGTTTTTACAGTCCTTACCCCTGCAAGTGACGGTTTGGCCCTGTGATTCTGAGAGTGCTGAAATCTTTCTGGCCAGCTCAATCTCCCTCTTTAGCATGGAAGCAAAGAGGGAGGCAGCTCATAGCCTGATACCTAGCGCTTGAAACTTGGAGCAATCAAATTATATGGCTACTTCTCCCAATAGTCTGCTTTACCTCAACCCAGTAGATCCAAGAGCTTTGGTTAATAAAAAGCTCTGCTCTGAAAAAATAAACCTTTTGTTTTCAATAACAAATTGTGTTTTGTTAGTGGATATGAATGGTCCATGAATGAGCAGTCTGCAATTCATCACTGAACAATTTCAATAGCAACACACTAATCCCAATCATTACAGAACTAACAATGCATTTTGGAGCAGCTAAGTGGAGGGCAAAAGATGGCAATGGACTGTCAAACTAATCAGTGGGGGAGTAGAGCGTATTTACTTACAGATTTATAGAAAAGCAGTGCCCCAAACTACATTTTGATTGTATTTCGGTATATAATATACTGTGTAGTATGTTCTGAATGTACAATAAGTGCAATTTACTAAAATACTCATTTTGTTTTGGAAAATCGTCCCAATCCAGTTGCAGAATTACCTACTTGAAATGCAACTATTCTCATCAGCAGTGGAACAGTTTGTCCCAAGCAGAATCAATTCACATAGAATTTAGCTGCCACAAGGGTAGCTGGCATCAGTGGCTTCATTGTTTGTTACTATGGAGACTGCTCAGCCTATCCTGAATAGCTGTTAGATCATACAGAAAGATACACATCTCTGTGTAACTTCAGCATTGAGCAAGTTGGATTTCAGATCCAGTTTGTTTTCTACGGCATTTGTAAAGTGTTGCAAGGGGGTGATCGATCATGGAGGCTTCACCCAGGAGGCGCTCAGCTGTGAATATTTTTAGCAACTTTTTTCAGGGTCGGAGGCATTCTTCCTCTGATCCCTTTCTCCGCATACTTCAAAGGCGCCGGAGCTCAGTTGTAGAGGTCCTCTCATCATCCACACACCGTGTTATGGTGGCCATATCATCTGTAAGCCCTGCAGAGCTGAATGCAACTTTTCCTGAGAAAAAAAGTGAAGTATTTTTAGATTATTGCCAAAAATCATACTTGGGTTTTATAGTTATGTATTATATAACGTGTACTAAAGGTGTATAATCTTATTCAGATGTTTAGATGTATATAAATATGTATGAAATATTTCAAAATCATTTTATAGTGGTTATTGTTTTATTATATATAATTGTATTTACTGATATCTTACTCAGGGCTTAATCTGTGCTTTATTTTTAACTTGTAGAGCATTTCAGTTTAAAACCTTGGTTTCAGAAAATAATTAAAGCAAAAGATAGCTTAATATGTGTTTGTGCAGGCATGCTGTACATTTCTAGATAAAAGGTGACCGTGATATTTGCTTCATCATGGAGGATATCACATACCTATAATTTCATGAAGAAGGAAACTAAGTTGATGTCATGAATAACAGCACTAATGTAAGCTTCAGCGCTAATATAAGCTAAGAATGGTATTTTTATTGTGAATCCTTGCTGCTTAAATCTCTTGAAAAATCTTTAATATACTATATTTTTGTAATTTAAACATTTAAAAGTTTGCTGTATTATATTTTAGGGTAGTGATGATAGTTTGCTAACCTTATGTATTCTGTTTTTCTTTCTGTTGTAGGAAATTCAAGGCGTCCAACCGCAAAATATACTAAAGTAGGGGAACGCCTTCGCCATGTCATTCCTGGTCATATGCAGTGTTCGATGGCATGTGGTGGACGTGCTTGCAAGTATGAAAACCCAGCTCGATGGAGTGACCAAGAGCAAGCCATTAAAGGACTTTACTCTTCCTGGTAATATGCAGTACTCAGTTTCACTAAGCTTAATTGTATTAGCTCCATTAGAGAATTTAGGGTAATAGATTTATATTGCATTTTTCTACCAAATATAGACTGCCAAGTTAAGTACAGTATGTACTGGAATAAAAGGTTAGTTAAAAATTAATACTTAGCAGTAAGCCATAAAGGGCTCCATACAAAGCCCATCAAAGTCAATGAAAGACACACATTGTCTTCAATGGGCTTTGGCTCAGATCCAAAATAATAAATAACTGTTTACAGATTACATGAATGTTCTAAACTACAGAAGTTTTCCCTTGAAATTTAAATACAGCTGTTAAAATATGCTCATTGGTTTAGATTAAAATGAATGAAAACATTTGATTGAAGATAAAATAATATATCAATAATAATATTGAAAGCATTTTTTCCATCTATATGGTCACTGGACCATATATTTTTAAATTAATATTGACATTTTGTAAAAATGAGTTAAGAAGAAACATGTAAAATGTCTCTGAATAGGAATACAGAAATTGTGATCTGGGTAGCCATTGTCTACTTAAGTTTTGTATCATGCTCATCACCATGGTATTTGAGCACCTCTCATAATGGTATTTTGTTATATAACTTAATTGTTTCAGTGGGATTTATAAAGCATGTAATCTGATGAAAGAATTTTCAAAAAAGGTATAAATGCACATTGCTAATTATAGATAGCTTCCTGAAAATGGAAAAAAAGGTATATATTTTGGTAGATTACCCATGAAATCATCACAATGTAATATCCATCCAAATTATTAATTTATTTTTTCAGGATAACAGATTATATATTGGCCATGGCTCGACCCTCAACAGAAATTATTGAGAAGTATAACATTATTGAGCAGTTTCAAAGGTAATGAATTTTATTGGTAATGAATTGCTCTAGATCTTACTGATATAATCCCTGATCCATTTTTTCCCTCCTACTTAGATTTAGATTGTTGGTAAAGGTCCTTTAATTTAGCAATATGCAGGTAAGCATCCATTCTGCACTTAGGAGAAATGTATGTTTTAGAAAATAAGGGTTAATGAAATTATTGCTGTATATAATGTGACTATTCTGTTCCTTGCTTAAGGTGTGACATAAAAACAGTAATTAACCTTCAGCGTCCTGGGGAGCATGCTAGCTGTGGGAATCCGCTGGAACAAGAAAGTGGCTTTACCTACCTTCCTGAAGCTTTCATGGAGGATGGAAGTAAGTTCACTCCTGCTGCTTTTCCTCGTTAATTATCGAGTACAGTACATGCAGATTTTCTGTCACACAGCTTTTGGATTAAGAGCAGTTATATAAGGAATACTATACACAAAATATAAAAAATTAAATTTAGCAAAGTCCAACCTTGGATAATACATTGCTCCCTCTCTCGTGTTACTGTTGGGTGAGGTATGAGGTTGGTGTGTTAAATTTCAGTAGAATGAGCAGCTAGAGTAGATAGAAGACTATGCCTGGTAAAAAGATAAATGGGAACTGAGCAAAATAATATAGAGCATATTAACTGTGTTTCAGACATGTTTGTGAGTAATGTTGCACTTTTCAAAATGTCTGTTTCTTTGATTTGAAGAGCTCTGTATCAGCAATATCTTTATTTTTTCATACTGCACTGAGTGTATCTGCTTAAGAAAGTTAAGAGCCATTGAATTAAGATTTGCTTTTATGCCCAAACAGAATGTTACACTTTTCCTATATATAGCTCAGTAATTTTAGTATGAATCACTCAGTTTTGTTATACCTTTTCCATTCCAGCTGAGCTTTAGTCTGAAACATCTTAACTACCTCAGCATGTCCATGAAATTCTCACAGCAAGCTCTTTCTGAAATGTGAAAATAATCTGTTTCAAACAAATATATATAGTCAGGCCTATTTGGATTATTTTTATTTTTTCAGTACTTTCATTTAAGACTAGTCATTTCTCTTCTGCATATGGAACAAAAGATTTAACATTGTGTACTAAAGAAAACAATTCTCTCTCTTTTTAGTTTATTTTTATAATTTTGGATGGAAGGATTATGGCGTGGCATCTCTCACTACTATACTGGATATGGTAAAAGTGATGGCTTTTGCCTTGCAGGAAGGGAGGGTAGCTGTTCATTGTCATGCAGGACTTGGCCGAACAGGTATGTGTTCAACTTCAAAAATTAATGTGAACTTATTTTCTGTAGGTACAAAATAATGGCAGATATACAATTTAAACAAACCTATAATGATTTATATTTATCACTCTGAGGAGGTATACTGTAAAGTGATTAAACTTGCAAACAAAATTTATTTGTAAAAAATAAGAGTCATTCTGTCATAGGCAGCAAGAGGACAAAGTTAACAATTATGAGCTGTGACCCAAAAGGTTAGAGAAACTTTGAATCCACGTAACAATCTCCCAGCAATATTGAAACTGTACAGCCTCCTCACCTAGGCAGCTGCTACTCCACATAGTCTCCAATTAAGAAAATAATTCACCTTGTGCTTTTCTGGTCTTGAATAGAGTTATCTGTGGTTACCCTCCCAACTCAGACCTTCGGTCTTTGGAGCTTTTTTCTTTTGGGTTTGAGGATGTTAAAGGTTGCACTTACTTCTGACCCCTCCCCAAATATGTCTCTTTGCCTGGCCCCATCTCTGCAATAGCCACCATTGCTCCCTGTGGGTGTGAGGAGTTTGAAAATGATGCAACTGTGCTGCAAACACAGTTGAGAGAGAAACTGGCATTTTTTTAAAATGTGGAGGGAGGCTGAGAAAAAACCTTTAAGCACTCAGAGATGGCATTTAACAAAGTTAATACAAGCTAAGGGGAGATTTAATTTCTTATTTAAAATGGGGGGAAAGCCCTAAACCTTAGTCTTCCACTGAGTAGCCACCTCAATTTCAAATTCTCTTACATCCACAGAATGACCGCAATGGCTGACCTATATCAAAATAAGGGAAAATGGCTAGGAAGGAGATCAGTGAAACAGCTGCAGGCCTCAAATCCTTGCAGCCAGAAGAAAAGATCTCATTTTGGAGATCTGAGATACAAACAGCTGTATATGCAAGAAATAATAAAATCGGTAGGCTTAGGAAGAAAAAAAAAATCCACCTGAGGCTGCCGGAGCCTCTCAGGGAACAGGGAGAGCAAAAAGCTAGGTGCTATGGCTCACCAATCTCCTTTGTAATAATGATGCTTCTACATTTTGAATATATTTTAGATTAATCGGGGGGAGGGATAGCTCAGTGGTTTGAGCATTGGCCTGCTAAACCCAGGGTTGTGAGTTCAATCCTTGAGGGGGCCACTTAGGAATCAGGGGCAAAATCAGTACTTGGTCCTGCTAGTGAAAGCAGGGGGCTGGACTCAATGACCTTTCAAGGCCCCTTCCAGTTCTAGGAGATAGAATAGCTCCATTAATTTAATTCAAATTTAATGAATTAGCACCAGTGTGCAGCTATTAGAGGAAACGGGCTTTTCTCAGGTATGCTAATAGCACAAGGTATCCCCCTTATTTATGCATATAGAACTTCCCCTATAAGGACTACCCTTGAAATCAATGGGAGTCTTTACTTTACTGGGGGGTGAATGAGGCCCCATGTTGTCTGACGGGCACATACTCTGTCAAGGCTATTCTTATGTTAATTTCTTAATTCATTTGGGAAGATTTCCACACGTACTTTTGGGTGCATGTACAAAATTGAAGTAACTTATAACAGAGAACATAAAAAGCCAGAAACATGACCTCATCCCAAATCCACACATTAGTGACTCCCTCCTACCACCTAGTGTTACCTACTGATCCTTCTGTCCCACAAAAGCTTGGAACAGAAGACTAGTTTTAGAGTATGATTTGAAGGCTAATATTCTGGTTCTGGTGGGCCAAAAGTGGAAGTGAATTCCAGAGAACCCTTCACTGAAAATGCACTGCCTCTAGCCCCTTTGCAATTAGACCATGTAACAACATGTAACATGCCTCTTCTTATCTCTGCTTCCATGATATCACATGGAAAAACAGGCAGTCTTACGTACTGAGTTCCCAAATGATTTACATGAGTATCCTTTTACTGGTGGATAAACTAACAGTGGGAGTCAAGTTTAATTATTTCCCACTGTACGTACCAGGTACAGGATCAACTTGGGCAGCCAGCAGCAACAGGGGAAACATAAGAGACTGGAAAGTGGTTGAGATTCAGGGAGGAAAACGCAGCAAAAGGAAAAGGAGATGGCACAATAATGGTCAGTGTTGGCCATCTGGGGTATTACCAGTAACCTTGTACTAAAGCAGTTCATCTGTCTTATCGAGACAAGTGCTTATCTAGTTCTTATTGCACTCTGATGCTTGTATTATGATGCAAAAATTGCATATACACTTAGACAATAGCACACTATGAATTGGACATAAAAATTACATCCTTATGTGTGTGTATTAATTTTTACCTTATAATGTATTAACATGTTAACCATTTGTCTTTAAATTCTCTAGGTGTTTTGATAGCTTGTTACTTAGTTTTTGCAACAAGAATGACTGCAGATCAAGCAATTCTTTTTGTTAGGGCAAAAAGGCCTAATTCTATTCAAACCAGAGGTCAGTTAGTGTGTGTAAGAGAATTCACTCAATTTTTGATCCCTCTAAGAAATGTGTTTGCTTGCTGCGAGCCCAAAGCACATGCAGTTACTCTGTCCCAGTATCTGATCCGTCAGAGGCATCTGCTCCACGGCTATGAGAGTAGACATCTCAAGTATGTGCCAAAACTTATTCATCTAGTTTGCAAGCTGCTGTTGGACTTGGCTGAAAACAGGCAAGTGATAGAGGAGGAATTGTTAGATATACCAGATCTCTCTTCTGAAATTGAAGAGGCTGTTTCTCAGTTGGACTCTACACAGCTAGATAAAGAGTTAACAAGACAGAACAGTGACACATCAGAGCCATTCTCCCACTCAGTAGTGGGAAATGTCACTTTTGAGCCCCAGGATTCTGTTTTCTCCCATGAGCACAAATATGATCCTCTTTGGAAGAGGCGGAATGTTGAATGCCTTCAACCTTTGACTCATTCAAAAAGACGTCTAAGCTATAGTGACTCAGATTTAAGGAGAACTGCATTTCTCTTGGAACAAGGAGAAACTCCATGGACAGTGCCTGCACAAGTACCACTCTTTGACAAACTTAAGCAGCAGAACACTAGGGAACATTTTCTCTCTTCAGGCATTCAAACTCCTCAGCTGGATTTAAACAAAGAGGCCTTAGTTCGTAGTACATTTATTTTCTGGAGTCAAGGTAAATTCAGTTTAGATGGACAAAACAATTTCTATACAAAAAAATCGCCAAAAGAAGTGCAGCGTAGTAAAACCTTTTCCTCAGGTTTTGAACGTGTACACAATGACAGGGAAGCAAGAACACCAAAACGTAGTTTTGCAAAGGAAATTGGTCACAGAAAGAAGCGAGAGACTAATGTGTATGGCAGAAGAATTTGTGCATCTGAGGACTCTGATAATTCTGCTTTAGAAGAAGAATCATCTATTGGATATGAAAGTCAAGATAGTAAAGACCTATTGGAAGCAGTTCCATACATTGTTTTGCAATCAGAATTAAGTCTGGAAGCACGAAGAATTTTGGCAGCTAAAGCCCTTGCAAATCTTAATGAATTTATGGGAGAGGAGGAAGTGAAACAGAAGGTAGAAATGTGGCAGGTATTACTTTTTCTAAAATATTATTCAATATTGTGTATTTATTACATGTATATTTAAAGTATAAACAGCAGCAAAAATTCCACTGCTAGTTTGTGAGAGAAGTCTCTGACACCCGTATAAATTATACACATTATACACGTGCTCTGATATTGAAATTGCCAGTCACCTAAATAAAAGGCTCTTGCTTCAATGGAAATATTATATGGTCAGAGGCCTGAGGTTTGACAAAAACAATAAAAAAAAAAAACTAAGCAAAATTTCACTTTACTGTTAGCATCTAACAGAAAGGTAGAAAAATTCTTTCTGTATGTGTTTATTCAGTCGACTTAAAATCAGTTGATAGCTATACTCATAACATTGTTGGTAACATAAAAGTGCCTCAAGATTTTAGGTTAGAGCCAGGTCAGAGCTTTCTCACAGCTAGTCACAGGATTTTGTGTGTAAATGAGTAAGAGAATTTAGTAGAAATTTAACTGTTTAAAATCATCAAAACCATATCCTCCTGAACCCATTTGATTTGAAATAGGAATCAAAAGCTGTTTCATATATTCCACGTATAATTGGAGGGCACTGGACTGTACAATGTGCTATTCATGTTGCCGTTTTGGTCTAAAGAGCCACTTGCATTGCAGCCAATTAATGCTGACAGTTTTGTAAAACAGTACCAGCCCTGATAGAGTTAACAAGGGTCTGAGAGGCCAGTTGGGTTACCTGGCATCACCTGCAAGAGGGAGGACCACGATTAATTAAGAATGAAGCCCAGCTAAGGAAGGGCTGGGATAGCACTGTAAAGCCGGGAGGGATAGCAGAAGGGAGGTGCAGTCACTCCCTGGGATGAGGGAAGTTGTCAGGGACCAGGAGGAGAGTAAGTCCTGAGATTCTGCCCTGGAGTAAGAAGTCTAGCAAGTCGGCTCCCGTGGTAAAACCAGAAACAGGCAAGGGAAGGCAAAAGACTGGGTAAGAGGGAGCCAGCAACTGGGACAGGGACTGATTAGACCTGGATTGCTGGTTTTAAGGTCTCTCTTGGCTGGAATCCGGTGTAATTCATGGGTTCCCCTGCCAGCTGCTGGTATAATGGCTCTTGAGCCCCAAGCTGGGGTTGGACACCATCTTAAGAAGGCATTTGGAAGTGGTCCTGTTGGACTTTGTAATCCTGGAAAGGGGTGGACTAAACAGTGACCTCGCTGGAGGGCCAACTTACCAGAATAAAGACTATTGCAGAGCGAACAGAAGGGGTGACCTAATGCTGTGAGATCTACTTTCCCAGTTCTAGGCAGGAGAAGGTACAATGAGTGGGAACCCCATTACAGGAGGAAATATATTCATGGGGCTGATAAATGTCTCCTTTGTGCACAAGTCTAACAAGTGCTGCTAAAAGCAAAGAAAATCTTAGCAGAAGTAAATAGATGGTGCATTTTTATTTTTGTTAGAAAGAACTGAATTCTCGAGATGGAGCTTGGGATAGAATTTGTGCCGAGAGAGATCCTTTTGTCCTTTGCAGCTTGATGTGGTCCTGGATAGAGCAACTAAAAGAACCTGTTATAACCAAAGAGGATATTGACATGTTGTCAAAAAAATGCACAGAATCACCAGAAACTCTTAACTTACTAGCAAAGGTAAACACTATATATGTCAATTCATTCTTTTACTGAAAAGTACAGTTTATTAACTCAAGCTTTGAATCAGTGGCCCTTAAACAAGGAATTTACATTTTTAAAGGTAACTTGCAATAAAACAAATTTCAAGCTCCATAAAAATCAAATGAAAATGTATCTTGATAGTTCACAGTAAGTTTTAATCAATGCTTAGATGCTCTGGTGATGGGTGCTTTAGGAAAATCCAAGATAGATAAAATCTTAGAGCTCTAGTCAATAGAAACTTGATTTCCATGTGTGCTGGCTGGAGGTACCACAGCCTGGTGCAACTTGAAATTCAGAGAGACAGAAGGCAAGAAACTCTTTCCCTTTAGCTTTCCCTAACACCAGGTCTGGCAACAGTGCTTAATATTGACCACATTATAGTCCTATGCATCTTCAAAGTGCTGTGCAAACATCTAATCCTGTAGCATTGAGAGGGTTGGTGCAGAGGATGTGAGGAACTGACAAATCCAAGTAGTAAATGCTTCAGTAGCCTGGCCAAGTTCCATTATATAAATCAAAGTTCTGGACTTCCATATTCTCAAATCATGATGGGGAATAAGTCATTCTGCTCTGAAACATTTGCATTATGTTTTCTGTAAAGGGATAAATAAATCCTTTTAGCTATTCTACCTTTTCAGAACATTTCCTTATGAAGAGAGTTTGTGTTCTAGAATTCTCAGTCACATGACAAATCTTCCAGTACTTTGGGTGTTCTTTTTGTTTCTGGATTATTTGTGTAGAAAGTAGGGCACAGTCTAATACCCCCCTCTGCTCACAGTTACACATTTCCTCCAGCAGCAGGTGGCGACTGCCTTCTCTGCAGTCCACTTCCATGACATTCAGCTTCTCTCAGTTCAGGGTTTTGAAATGTCATGCTTCTTCCTGAACTCAGTTCATCAGGGTTTTATTATTTTGGCTGAATAAAAGATAAAGTAACCGCTTAATACCTGAAGTTAAACTAACCATCAAAATTAATTATTTTATCTTACCCATTTGTTGTTTATCTTCCTACATTAGTTGTTGTAATGTATGTTTGCCCTTAAAAGTTGCCTGCCCAAGTGGAGATTATCTCCCCCAAGATCTGGTGGCGAGCCTAATGTGGAAGAGGAGATCAGCTGCCTTCAGAACACCGTTTCCCTCATCCACCCAGACACTTTTTTTGGTACCCCTCAGAGACCCTTCTGTGGGGTTGTGATCCACACTGGAAAGGGAGCTGGGCAGGCCAGGGGTGGGAATAGGATGTTAATTGAGGAGAAAGGCTTAGGAGTATATACTTCCCTGGGCCCTATAGTCTTTCCTAGGAAAAGATAATACAATCTGGAGCTGTATAATTTTTTGTGCCCTTTCACAATAGGGATTCCCCAAGTTAGGGGGTGAAGTCTAAGTGGACAGCCATGGGTAGGAGAGTCCATAGTACCATGCATCTATTCGAACGGTACTGTCAAAGAGTGGGGCTTGGGAAACCTTGGGGGGGGGAGGAAAGCCTGTGCATGGATAGACCTGATCTCCTAGAAGTTTCAGAGGATCCATGGGGTTTGTGTCACGGGGCTACCCACATTCTGCAGGAGAACTGTTGTAATAGTTGCGTCTACAAGTTTTACCCCAATTGTGGGCTCAGTTGTAAGAAGTGAGTGAAAGTTCATAAAATGTCCCAATAACCTATAACAATAAACCTTGATGGAGAAAAGGTACAAAAGGGAGACAGACTGAATTAGTCCAAACAAAAAGGCCTACCGAAACAACTCAAGAATTGTGTTAAGATCATGTCTCATAAACAAGAGAAGCATGGGACCAGATATCAGTGAACCAAAATTGTTGGAAATTAGGCCTAATTGGTGGGCAAAAAAATAGTAGGATGGATTATTCTACTCATCACTCCCTTTTGGAGTCCTTAAAAGATTTTGAAGGAAAGTTGGGATGGACATAAACGCTGGATGACTGAAAGAGAAAGGAAGGGGAAGAGTGAGTTTCATCATGGTGATGGCTGCCATTCCTACCCTCTCCTGAAATATCAGAATCCAGCGTGACACCATTGTGCCTCCTTCATCCTAATCCTGAGAGATGTTCTGATCATACTGGCCCAGAGAAAGGGAGCCAGATGACATTGCCACCTTCAGTAACTCTGGCTAAAGACTGTCAACCTCTCTCACTCCCGTTGTGTGTCCTTTTCCTTTCCCTCCTTATTTCGTCTCTTTCCTATCTCTCTCCTTTTTCTTTCTGTTTAATAAGAGCTGGGTTAGCTGATCAAGACTATATTTCATAACACTCCTGTAAGCCTGTGGCCAGAAAGAGGCAGCTAAAAGCAATTTCCTGAACATCCCAATGCTAGTACAAGTTTACCAGGTCTCAGAGAGGCCATGTGCTGTGGCCTTTATTTTTTCCAGCAGTGAGATTACAAGCAAAAGTTGACACCAGACTCTGGTGACCAGAGACAGAAGCTGCATTTTCTATCTTTGCTATTCTTCTCTCTTCCCTCTTGTGTGTGTTTGTCTTGTTTTGTTTTTTAGAAAATGGGATCAGACTTTAACAGCAACAACAACAGTTCCAGCCCCTCTGAATTAACTTCTTTTTTTCCCCAAAAGGACAGTTAGCATTTCTATCATCATCTTAAAGACTTTCAACATGGGTTTTTCTTTCCAAAGATTCTCTACAGTTAAAGGGAACAAGAGAGGTCATTAAATGAAAGCTTTAATACTTTACATTTCAAATGCTGTAACAGTTTCTCCCCCCCGCACTTTTTTTGGTGTGTATATCTTTAATGGTGGATTTGCCATGGTACTAAGCAGGCTTAGGTCTCTGTATACCAAACCCTGAACTTTGCTTGAAACTGTTTAATATTGGATTGTTTCAGGGTATGTTGACACCTTTGGCCCAGATATTTCATCAAAATTAACACAACAGAACCTCTCTTCCCATTATTGAACAATTATGTAAGAACTCTGGAGGAGAATCCTTGTGGAATTTATTCCCCTGGATTTTATTGCAAGTGCGGGTAATGTGGTCTACAGTTCTCGGAGTACTTTTAACAATTATTTAAATGTTTTCCTTGAAAATGTTTCCTTTTTAATAACTTTATATTTCTTTTACTCACTAGGAACAATATCAGACTATTCTTTGTATTTTCCATTGTGTAGTGAATTTGCAGACAATACCAGCTGATGTGGAGGAAGCCTTACTCACCCGGGCCATTAAAGCTTTCACTAAGGCAAGTAGCAACTCGCCCATGAAATTGTGATTGTGTTGTAGATTATGGAGGATGAAGTAATAGTCTTAGCCAAAAATTTTAGTAATTCATTAATAGTTATTATACTGAAACTTATCTGCTTCAAAGTATAAAAGTTTTGTCATAGCAAATCCTCTCCAAAGCACAGAAAAATACTCCACACAGGTCAACTGTGGGTGTTGAGTATTGAATGGGGTAAAAATAGTGCCTTCGAACAGTATTTCTTTATTCTCTGGCTTCATTTTTATGTCTTGCTAGGCCACTTCCACTGGGTAGAAGTTGAAGTTAGACTATTTCAAACTGGAAATAAAGCACACACTTTTAACTGTGAAGATAATTAGCCTTCTTTTGTTTGAGTCTCCCCCAGTACCAAGGTGGAGGTTTACATGGCTAAGACTATCTCCGGGCTTTAAAATCTGCCCTGCTTTTGAGGCAGCTATAGCTGTGAAGGATGGATGTGTTAAATATATTTTTTGTTTAGGAGAGTAACAAATTACAGACAAATGTTCAATTTACAAATCCTTTTCTGAGCATGCAGAGAGCTTATGCCATGTTTGTTTAAAAATGTTTGATGCAAAAGTCAAATCAATGAAGAGCTTTTTGGACTCTGAAGGCTCTTCTTGAAAGCAATCTGCTGCTTTAAAATCAGTTTATGTTAGTGTTTCTGTTATCAGAAACACTATTTTGGGACCTAACAGGACTTCTGGCTCTAAGAGATCTTGTGCTTCTCAGAAATATGCTGAGCCGTCTCTTCAGTTCTTTCTGTGTCATTCAGCAACTGCTGTTGCCCTTGGTAGGAGAAAGCAGAGATCTTCCGATGGTGTTCAACTCCTCAGTATTGGCCAAGAAGAGATCTAAGATTCATCACACTGATATCTTCAAACTACCTCCTTCCAAAACTAATTGGTGCCACGAGTCTTCAAGGGCTGCGGAATATTACTCTGCTGCTTCGGTACCATGTTGTCTATCTCTGGCAACCAATACCTCTTTCTTAGTACTAACATGATTGGTACCATCTGCCACAGATTTTTTAAGTATTGCATATTAATAAGAAGATCCCATATATTGAGACTTCCATACTGATACTGCTGAGATTGGTTCTTCCCACCTTGGTACCCATTCCTCTCTTAATGCAGGCGGCTTTCACAAATTCTCCAACAATAGTGATCACTGCAGAACCACAATCTCCTCACTTAGATATTTCTCCAGTATCTACAGAATCTACATCCCTTACGCTACTGGAACCAAAGATACTGATTATGAAAACCTCCCTGTGATCATCATCTGTGGTACCAATATCTATTTCTCAGAGATTGGCATCTGGATCTCTGCAGCCTGTTAAAACTCCTCAGAGATCCATACCACTCTTGGAGGAGTTCTACTTCTCTGCCTCTTTGTCTCAAGACAGTAGAAGCCCTTCTTCTACATTCTCGTCTCTTTTTCCTAGGCTGGCTCCTGAATGAGACTCAAGAAGGAGTCCTTCTCATTATAGATCCCATACTTCTGGTATTTCATCCCATATTGTGGCATTGTATGCCTTTCTCATATGAGATGCAGTCTTGGCCATAGTAGTCAGGGTGGAAGCATCACCATTTTCCTGCTCTTTATTCATCCAGATCTAGGTCTAGAATTAGATCACCATCTCCTGAGGAACCATCTAAGATAGCCCAAATATGTAACCAGGAGCTTGTCTAGCAATTTGAACAAAAACCTCATACTGAGGAGTAAGATCTTATGGAGGAACATGGGTATCAACTGATTCCTTTGGCTATTCATCTTCCTCATCAGATGAAGCTGTACCATGATCTGCTCTTTCCACAGTCAATTTCAAGGTCTTTCACAACCGTCTTAAAGGATAGCAGAGATCTTAGATACTCCTCGAAGTTGTCCAGGAAAGGTCTCACAAGTTATCCAGCAATTTGCATCTGGTTTCCCAGGGTTGATTGGTATGGGAAAATGATGAGGCTATCCTTGAGTCAGTTAAAGGAAGAAAAAATCAGTTTCACACATACAGAATGGGAAGAGACTGTCTAGGAAGGAGTACGGCAGAAAGGGATCTAGGGGTTATAGTGGACCACAAGCTAAATATAAGTCAACAGTGTGATGCTGTTGCAAAAAAAGCAAACATGATTCTGGGATGTATTAACAGGTGTGTTGTGAGCAAGACACGAGAAGTCATTCTTCCGCTCTACTCTGCTCTGGTTAGGCCTCAGCTGGAGTATTGTGTCCAGTTCTGGGCACCGCATTTCAAAAAAGATGTGGAGAAATTGGAAAGGGTCCAGAGAAGAGCAACAAGAATGATTAAAGGTCTTGAGAACATGACCTATGAAGCAAGGCTGAAAGAATTGGGTTTGTTTAGTTTGGAAAAGAGAAGACTGAGAGGGGACATGATAGCAGTTTTCAGGTATTTAAAAGGGTGTCATAAGGAGGAGGGAGAAAACTTGTTCACCTTAGCCTCTAAGGATAGAACAAGAAGCAATGGGTTTAAACTGCAGCAAGGGAGGTCTAGGTTGGACATTAGGAAAAAGTTCCTAACTGTCAGGGTGGTTAAACACTGGAATAGATTGCCTAGGGAGGTTGTAAAATCTCCATCTCTGGAGATATTTAAGAGTAGGTTAGATAAGTGTCTATCAGGGATGGTCTAGACAGTATTTGGTCCTGCCATACGGGCAGAGGACTGGACTCGATGACCTCTCGAGGTGCCTTCCAGTCCTAGAATCTATGAATCTATGAAAGATATGTGGCAGGCTCCTGCATCTATTTCAGCCACATCTAAAAGAGCAGATCTCAAATATCAAGTTGCCCCCAGGGGTTTGAATATTTCTTGACCCCTGGCCCCTGGTCTTTAGTAGTAGTAGTAGTGCTCATGAAAACTCCAAGCAGCCTGGTCCTCCTAAATCTACATCTAGGTAGATGAGCATAAGCTCTTACAGTTGAACAAAAAACTTCTTCAGGACATCAGGGACAAGTCAAAAGCAGTAGCTTTGGAAGGACGGCAGCTGACAAAAACTGCATGCCAAGTGTTTTTGGAGGCTTCTGACACTGCAGCTAGGACAATGGCTACTGCAATAACTATATGCAGAACATCCTGGCTGCAATAGTAAGGAATTCCAAAAGAGGTTCACATCATAGGAACATAAGAACAGCCATACTGGGTAAGACCAATGGTCCATCTAGCTCAGTGCTAGATGCTTCAGAGGGAATGAACAGAAGAGGGCAGTTTCGAGTGATTGGTCCCATGTTGTCCAATCCCAGCTTCTGGCAGTTGGAAGTTTAGGGACACTCGGAGCATTGGATTGTGGGTGACTGAGGACCTTCCTTTTGAGGGCCACGATCTTTTCATCTTGAAGACTGATTAGGTGCTTCATGCATTGAAGAACTTGAGAGCAACCTTTTGATCTTTTGGCCTCTGTGTTGCATACCAGAGGAAAAAGCAAACAAAACCTCTGACCTTCTCAAAACAGAGATTTCCATCTTCTTATTCATACCAACAAAGAACTTCTGAATTGTACAAGGAAAAAAAACTCTTTTAAGAAGAGAAAAGCCCTCTATCTTCTATTAATGTGCATTCATCATAGGGCCAAAGGCTGCAGGTTTGATGCCAGGGTCAAGAGTTGTGAGCTAGTTTGTTGAGAATCTATGCCCTTTCTCCCCTCTCTTTGGCAATTGCCTTGTTTGCAGATGCATGGGCTTCAATTAGTACCAACCAGTGGGTCTTAGAAGTTATCCAGCAAGCGTATTCAATTCAGCCCCAGTTTATGCCAATTCTGCACTCTCTTCCCTGTCTCTTTTCAGGGACACTTAACACAGTGGTCTGGTGCAGGAGGAGATAGATACTCTTCAGGGTGTGATTGAGATGGTGCCTTTAGGGTTGTGTGGCAAGGGCTTCTCTTCCCACTACTTCCTCATTCCAACAAAGAAAGGAGGGTGGTATTCTATATTAGATCTCAGAGGGCCCAACAAACTCATGGGGAGCTTCAAATCTCAGATGACCACCTTTTTCTTCAGTAATTCCTTCTCTAGATCCCATGAACTGGTTTGCAACTCCTGACTTGCAGGATGCTTACTCCCATATGGCAAAACATCCAGCTCACAGGAAGCTTCTTCATTTCATGGTCAGTGGACATTATTGCCAGATCAGAGTCCTCCCTTTCAGTCTCTCAACACCTCTGAGTGTGTTTGCCAAATGCTTTTCAGTGGGAGCAGCTATGCAGAGGAGACAAGGCATTCACATGTATCCCTATCTCATTGACTTTTTATGGCTTTTGGTAGCAAATCTAAAGGTCATGCTGTATCCTCTGAGGCTCTTGAAGTGGGTTTCGGACTATATGAAGATATCCTATGCATTGAATAAACTACCCCTTCCCTCTAGAGTTAGGGCATACTTTATTAGAGCTCAGTCTACATCTGTAACTTGTTTCAGGGGAATCCCTGTTTCTGAGATTTGTAGGGCAGCTGCTTGGAGTTCTGTTCATACATTTACCAATCAACGTTTCATTGTGGTAGCCTCTAGATCAGATACCCAATTTGGCAAGGCTATCCTACAGTTATTTTAAATAGGACTCCTATCACTCACCTCCTTGAGAGGTAGCTGTTAGCCAATCACCTACAGTGGGAACTATGTGGACAAATGCTTGAAGAAAGAGGTTACTTAACTGACAGCAACTGGAGTTTAAAGTGCTTCCACCCCCGCCCATGGATCCCACAACCCACCCACTTCCCCCCAGATACAGAGTCCTTTACCAGATAGTCTATACTAGTGAAGGAACTGAGTGGTGGTTGGGGCCGCTTTGCTCTTTATACTCTGAGAGGCACAACTGAAACTGTTGGCTAGAAGATTCTTGGCTTGTATGCATGGGCATGCAAACCTACACTGGGATCTGTGCATACAAAAGCATAGTAAATTTCAGTTACTGTAATGTAAGTCACCTCTCATTGTGTTTTGGCAGGCCTCAAGCAAAAACCAGGTAGAATATTCATTTTCTGCTCATGCTTTTTCCTTGTGCATATTTCAGCCTCCCTTAGGGGAAGTTAAGCTTCACTAATAAGGCTGGCATCACTGTTTGATTCCGTTTGGATTCCCCTCCCCCACCCCCACCCCGATAAGTCTTCCCTCCTCAGTAATTAAGATTAACATTGTCCTCAACTTTATCTAAACTAACTAAGATGCTTTTTTCCGGCCCATGACCTAGTGATTATGGAAGAGTTGTGTATGTTGTTCCTGTCATCAATTAGGGTGGTGCCTGCAAATTATCTAAGTATCTCTGAAGGAATATTTGGTAATATTGTAGTTTTACAAATGAAGGTTATTTGCACTAACTATAGCCCCAGTATTTCAGAGCCTCAGTGTGTATAATGTATAGAATAGAAACCTGTTCTAGTCAGATCAAAATATGGTTTAGGTGAAATAAGATTAGAAAAGGAGTAACAATGTACACTTGTTAAGCCCACACACCATGAACAGTAAAGCTAGTAGTGTGCACAGAACTCTGCATTTAGTGGGTCAGATCCTCAGCTGGGGTAACTTGATGTAGCTCCATTGTCAAATACTGGTTATTTTTTGTAGGGCCCATCCTTCCATGCAAGTTATCATGGAGGGCAGAGGAAACATGTGCAACATGTGAAATCTATAACTATTATTGTTTTGTCCCCCTGGCCAGGAACTAAGGCTTCCAAACCATTACCTGTAGCTCATCCAAGAACTGTTCACATGGATTTATCTTGTCTCCAATCTGCCTCCCAGATTCACCATTTTCAACTAGACCCTGGATAGTATGGTTTCATAACCCATGCTCTCAAGCACTCCATGTGCTGCAACAGCCTTCTGAACTCCCCTCACATGAAGGAGAAAGTAGTGCCAATTAATAGAACTCAAATTGTATTCGTTTGTGCAATGTTCTCTTGCAGGTTTGGGTGGAGTGAAAGAATCCAGAGCCTAACAATTTCTCCCAATCTTCCATGTCCATGGAACTAGAATTCTGCTGGGTAGGGACACAAAGGGGAACATGTAGCAGAAGTGAAGTCCCCTCCCCCATTCCATGGATGCATGGTCTCCATCCACATACACAGGTGGTGGGGAGCATGGGATATATACATATAAACAAGTGATTATAAAAGCAGACATAAAGGTTTGTGAGGGTTAAATATAGTCATACGGTGGGTTCCGGTGATGGTGAACTCAGAGCATCTTTCCTCTGATAAAGTATTTGAAATAATTTGAAAAGAAGGATCATATATAACGCACAGCCACGCTTCAGCTAGTAGCCATTCAGACTGTAGACATGAGCATGACATCTCTCCTCCTAACTCTTTTATTTCTAACTGCCATTTTGTTTTAACCTGTCAGTAGATAGAACTGAAGTACTCTGTGATAGTTGTTCAGACCTGTAGTGATTTATGAAAAATACCTATTTCCTGGTTTAAAATAAGTATATGAAAATGCATCTGGTACTTTGTATTTTAAAATATGTATTATTTAGTGTTTTCTGTCTGTATTGTGCCATGTCATACAGTACTGTAAAACATTAAAATTAATTTCTCCCTCTTCCCAGATAAGTTTGGATTCTGAAAATGGACCACAGGTTTACAACACTCTGGGAAAACTATTTAAACAAATACTGGAAGCAAAAAGAAAGGAGGCCAAAAAAGAAACAGATAACCCCTCTTGATGTTTACACAGTTATGCTGGGGATTTCAGTGGTCCTGTCAAATTATCTTTCGTTTACCAGCTACAGTATTTTGTGCTAATTGGCATGTACTGACCAAATTTTAGTTTTAGTTAAAGAACTTTTTTAAAAAAAGGGAGCTGTAGTGAGCCTTATTCCATTTACAGATTTAAAAGTTGATATTTTAATGAGCTGCTACTGTGTGATTGTACTGTAGCATTTGGTTTGAAGCAATATGCTTTTATATTGTGAACGCTGTTTTAAAACTATATTTATTGATTTAGAAGTCTCATCAATAAGCTATATTTTTTTATGTTAAACAGTTGCCACAATGTCAATGCCATGTTATATAATGATTTAATGTATTAATATTTATGTATCAATGTTTACATTAATGATATTTCATTTTACTTTACAGTGAATAAATACTGACAACATTCTGATGTATTTATTGGGTTCTTTGGAAATCTTAAAATAAGATTAGTTGTAATAGTAAAGAAATTTGTAGGAAAAAAATCCTTTATAAATAGGCTGTAGTAAATCACCACGTCTTAATGTTGTTTTCTTATGTGTCTTTAAAAAAAAAAACCCTAACAAGCATTTAACTTTTCAGTGTATGTTGCTTATTTACCAACTTTTATATATTTTTAGGTATTTTAATATAAAAGGTTTCTGAAATTTTATTTTTAATGGAAAGTTGAATGTATGTTAAGGTGCTTGAAAGGAAAGAGTAATCTTTTCCAACTGGCTAAAGAAACCTACAGATGTTTACCTCCTTTGAAAAGTTTTTTAAATTTGAAACCTTATCCAAAGGCCTCATTCTTTACTCACGCTGAGTCATAACTTACATGAGTAACCTATAAAAATTAAATCAATGAAAACCTTAAATGTAAAAAGTGTATTGCAGATGCTAAAGTATTGTGTTGCTTTTTTGTATCTTTGAATGAGATGTCATTTTCTATTTCTTTTATTAAAGACATCTGTGTATATTCCAAAAAACAATTTCTGTTTCTGGATTAGGATTCAGGTTGGTTCCCCAATTTGCAGGGTTACAGCTCATATGGTAAGATAAGCTTAAAAAAATCCTTTCCTGTTCTAAAATATTTAGCTATACAACACCATCAGTGACGGCATATATTCAGTTAAAAATAGGACTGTTTGCTATGTTAATAATTTATAAATGCTAACTGCAAGATAACTCCATAAACCAAATTCAGAGCCAAGCAAATCAGTTCCTGTCTTTATAGAATGATCTTAAAATGTGTACATGTGAAAGTAAAATACTGTATATGAATCACACCCAAAAAACTTTGTAAACTAAAACTCTAGAAAATCACCAGTTAAGGCAAGACTAACATCCAGAATACCCTCAATTCACATGCCTTTATCATCGATATACAATACCCAAGTGCATTCACAGGTTTCACAGCTCCACAAGAAATTATTTTCAACTTCCAGCGTTCAAAAACTTATAAAGTACAGATCCAATTCCTCAGTATCACATGCCTAGTCTTCATTCCAAACTCAGAATGGTTTAGGTTGTAGTAACAAATTAGTTATTTTAAACTTAAATGTCTATTAAGTTTAAGTTTAAATAAGTCTATTCAACTTATGTTCATTAGTATCAGAGGGGTAGCTGTGTTAGTCTGTATCCACAAAAATAACGAGGAGTCCGGTGGCACCTTAAAGGTGCCACAAGACTCCTCGTTGTTTTTATGTTCATTAGCTATATTAACCTTTCTGAGATTGATGTTAAGGTTAGGCACGTGTTTGAGGAACCAGATGTGTGCACTGTGATTGGCTGTACGGTGGCTGCAGGCTTGCTGGCCACACCTAGAGGATGGTTGGAGGAGTGTGGCTAATTACCACTGTGCCCCCTACTGAAGGCCCCAGGAGTGAATTGTGGGGGCACTGGGTGGAGGAAGTGTAAGTATGGTTATTGTCTGAATGCCCACAGCAGAAATGGAAGAGATGAGATGAAGGACAAATTTGGGGGGAGTAGGGCTCTATTTGGGGACATGGGGAGGGAATCATACAGGAGCAGGAATCGGGTGGAACAAGAGGGAGGACAGGTGCTGGGAAGCAGCGCTCAGTCAGTTGGCACAGGAGGAGAAGAGGAGGGGGCTTTAGCAATGTGGCATAATGGGGTAGCTGATGAGGGAGCATTAGGGCCCTGTACCATGAGCACAGTAAGAGTGACACTGTGTCAGGTAGGATGCGCAGCGAGCAGGGCTCTGGTAGGTGAGCCTTTGGGTTGAGGGGAGCATAGTTCTGGAGAGAGAGGGCATACTGTGCACCAGCACAAGCCCATGCAAATCTCAGGCTGAGCAAAGACCTGTATGAGTACAAGCGGGTTACATTTCTAAATGTTTACCTGTATGAAAATGTGTGCTTGCCCTGAACTTTATGTGGACTCTGCTGTTGGGGAGAAGGGAGGCAGGCAGAATGTAGGGGTGGGAACATGATACAGTAGGAATAATGGGGAAAAGGGCAGCTGATGTACAGTGGCAGAGATTGAGGTGGGGGGGTGTAGGCTGTAGAAGAGTTGAGGTTATCTGGTGGTGCATTGGGGATTATGAAGTAGCAGAATTGGGCGGGGGGGAAGGTTTGGGACAGTGGTGGGATTTAAGGAGACCAAGGGGTCATGAGCTAATAGGAGTACAGCTAGTTCACTGACCAAAGCTCTGCTTCTGAGCTAGGCAGCCAGCCAGCCCTACAACAAAGCTGCTAAGAGGCTTCTGGAGGGGTTGTCAGCTAATTAGTCCACGGAGCAGCTCAAGGCTTGCGTTGCATCTCCTGTTCTAGTATTGGGCCATCCTCAATCCAATCCCTTTCCCTGTTGGCTTCAAGGAGGCAGCAGAATCATGCAGCATTTTCTAAAAGGTTAATTTACTGACCATTTTACAGCCCATTTTGCGGAACCCAATTTCAATACCTACCTTGAGGCGAAGCTTTGTGGTGATAGGAGATTTTGTTGGTCAGATGGACGGAAACAAACATGAGATAATTAGCAAAATATATTAAATTGAGCCAATTTTTAGGTCCTTAATTTTCAGAACTGATCATAGTTGCCAGTAAGACAACAGTGAAAATGTAGAAAGTATAACCCTCATGCTAGCAATGGGGCAGCAATGAGGGCCAGGTTCAAATAGCTAGGAGTCCTTCATAAAATGAACAAACACCACCGTCTTGAGCCCGCCCCTTACCCACAATTTTTAGAATCACTAACTGCCTTCCCTCTGTGCTCTTAACAGGCAGTACTTTCCCATTTACAAGCACTGAGTCTAAGATGAAACAAGGAAAATGTTATTAGTGGGAAAGGGAACACAGCGTCAACTTGGGAAAACACAGCAACACTACATGTAACTAAATGACAAATCAAGCACTTCCCAATGGGAACTTTGGCAGTAGTCCATTAACTCTGCCTATTGGACACTCACACTGGGTAAGCAAAGACGACCAACTAACCTTTACCCCATCTGTTAAATGTTACCTCCCCTTCCCCCATCTGCTAAATGCCATGATGGTTTGGTGTCAGTGGATATCATAGTTGCAGAGTCCTGAGGTGCATCTGAGCGGACTTGTCTCCAGTCTCTTGGGAAGTGCTGCCTGGTCCTGAGGCTCTCCCACCTAACCCACATAGACTGATTTCAGTTTTAGTTAGTGGTGGGTTGAAGGGACCTCACTGGAGTTCAAAAAGCCTTCTCTAACTTGTACTCGGTTAAGGAGCCACCTTTGCATTATCTCCAGTTGCAAAGCTCTCTGTAACAGCTCTTGTAGTGAAGTCCTCAGTCTACATCATGTTTTACCTGAAAAATCCCTCTCCAAAACCAGAGGTTTTCTTTCTCTAGAAAGAAAAAGCAGGAGCACATAGGATCTCTGAACAGAAGCCTTACTCATGGCTAAACTCTTTGTTCCCCCAACTTATAACAATATTTTTTTAAAAGATTTCTATTTTCCCTTTGAAATCAGTTCCATTACCCTAACAATTCTGACTTTGTTTGCAGTGATGGTCACTCTCAAAATGTTACAAGAGGAATTCTGGGTAGAAACCATATGCAAATGAAGGTCTTGCTCTGTAGCTATCCTTCCTCCTGTTCACTAGCAGATGGGCGCAGAGACTGACTTACTCCAGCATCAGGCCACAAGGCTTACAAAGCACGTGGGGGGGAGGGGCTTATTTACAAGGTAGTTTGAAATATGAGGTATAATCTGACGCTCCATGGCTGCAACACTCCATAATGCAGTGGAAGTGATTGTTAAGTGGGAGAGGGTTAGGCTTGCAAAGTTGTGATTTTAAAACTAGCTACTGGGAAATCTCCTGGCCCCAGTCAGCCAATGACATCTTTCTAGTTTTCACCTGTGTGATAAAGGAGATGCCTGGCTCTTTAAACCTTATAGCAGTGTGGGCCCCTTTGGGGTCTCCCTCCCCAGGGGACACATGCAGGAAAGCAGGCACGTGATACCCTGCTTCACTTTGAGGTGCCCACAGCTCAGAGTGCCCCAGAATGCACGGCAGGGCCTGGAGCCAGCGAGGGAAGTTGCCTAAGCCCTACCAGTGTGGAACTTCCCAGCAGCCTGGGAAGCATGGTGGTGAAGGACCACCCCGAGTCCTGGGTTGAGGCTGGGGAAATTTGAAGACCCTGAGAGGGGGTTGGGCTGGGCAGCACCCTCCCCTCTCCTGGCTGCCAGGGGTGTGTGGGTGTGTGAGAGAGACAGAGTTGGGTCTCCAGGAGTGAGTCTGGGCATGCATGGTGCAGTTGAATTTGTTTTGGTTGCCTGGAATGAGCTTTTGGAGGGTGGTGGGGGGGGAGCATTGACTGGGTTATGGTGTCTCGAGTGCATTGTGGGAGGAAGAAGTAGAATTGCTTTCAGTCACCAGGGTTCCTGGGAGCTGATTGGACTTTTGATTGCTGTGTATTGGGGGCAAGGGGTGTTGCGGGAGATGAATGGGTTTGGGTTGCTGGGATGCATTGACAAGAGACGGTGAATTGTTTGTGTCACTGAGGTGCATGCGGGGGCGCTGAATTGCTCTTGGTCACAAGGGGTGCAGAGGGGAGGGTGGTTGAATTGCTTTTGGTTGCTGGGATGCACTGACATGATTTGGTCACTGAGGTGCACTGTGGGAGGAACTGAGATGATTTTGGTCGGGGGGAGATTGTGGAGGGGCAGAGCTGAGGTGATTTTGGTCACTGGGGTGCAACAGTGTGGGAGAGCTGAGGTGATTTTGGTCACTGGGGAGGGAGGTTGAATTGGTTTGGGTGCCTGGTGGGGGAGCGTCCAGGAGGCTTTTCACAGTCTCCCTTTTCTCATGCTAGTGTGCTGGGAGATACAGTACTTAACACACGCTTTTCCCTCCATCTCAATGTGCCTGCTGGGAAGTTCTTCATGCTCCCCACCCCCCAGCACTCAGGGAGGGATATGGGAATGTGATAATGTTCTCTAGCCAAGATGTGTGTGCTTGGTGTGAATGAGGATTAGGTTGATCCAGCCAAACCAAGTAGTCTCTGACAAGACAGCTGGGATTCTGTACAGGAATTGAGGTGCCCAAGAAAGCTAGAACTAATGCATGCTGATGTCATGGCCATAAAGCAGCCAATCCATCTTTAAACTTTGTGTGTGTTTGAGGTTAGGATGACCAGATGTCCCAATTTTATAGGGACAGTCCCGATTTTGGGGGCTTTTTCTTATATAGGCACCTATTACTCCCCACCCCCATTCCGATTTTTCACACTTGCTATCTGGTCACCCTATTTGAGGCTTGTATTGATGGTTATATTCTTGGTTGGAGGAGGGGAGAAAAATAGTTACTGTTGCCCTCCTGGGAGATGCTTTTCTTGTTTGGTGTAGAACCACTGGTTCTTAATAACTATCAAATACTATGGCAATTTAGGATGTGGAGGAGAAAGAGGCAGAAAAATATTTAGATTTCAATTTCTCAATTTATTTTATATATGGATTTTCAGTATGGGGGAACGGTGCTGTTGGAGCTGATTTCTTTTAGGAAGGCAGCTTGTAAAAACCTACATTAGAACCCCTGCACTTGAGAAAAAGTACAAAATGGATCATTCAGGAGCACAAGTGATGAGCCTTGACTTGTGAAGAAGGCAGCAAAAGCGAGCCTCATTTGGAGAACACGTTTCCCTTGCTACTTCCTTTATTCAGCTCCACGTGTCTCTTGTGAGCAGAGTGCTGCTCTAGGGAATATTGTTGAATTTTTACACTTGTCATTTTCAGGATGTCCACCTCCCTACCTACAAAATAGCACGTGAATGCAGAGCTGAGCCTGCACTATGCCTCAGATATGAAGCCTGCTTGTTCACACCCTGGACCTGTCAAAATACTATGTGTGTGTCTACGTGCCTCTTGGGCAGGGGGAAGAATGATTTTGCTTAGGTCTCATGTTTGATTTTGAGGTATGTTGTGAGATTTAGTTAGCTGATGTTTCTGAAGCACTTTGAAGATGAACATTGTTGTGATATGTGCTTCTTCCTTGTGCTTTGTTGTTACCAGCAGCTCAGCAAGAGCACAAAAAAAGGGAATGAATTACCGATGAATCTGCTGATGCCCCAACTTCCCCAGTTTACTGCAACATTCACAGTTGTAATGCAATGGGAACAATGGGGAGTGAATGAGAACACTTTCCAAAGCTCAGGCATCTTACAAATTCAGCACACATATGTAGGGAGGGTGTATGAGGAAAAAGGCAAACTCCAGTAGCAGAGCAAAACAGAGAAAAGCCAGAGACGGAGGAAAACAAGTTCTATTATATTCCAGTACAGTACAAGACAGTAATTGCACCAGGAAGCTCACAGTATATCAGCTATAAATAAAACTTTTCCATTGCAGATCCTGCCACCAATTATATGAGGTCTCACAGGAGAGATTCCTTATTGATGGACATGCAGCCCAATGGTACAAGATCCACAGGAGATGTTTTCAATAGATGAAGCTATGGCTGGTTGTACGGGGGCTTACAGAAGCTCAATTGGGACTGAGGAAAAAGTACAGGGAGGATGTGGAGGAGGACATAGGAGACGTCATCTAGGTGATGGAAGCTGCGGGGTTAATCCTTGCAGTAGAAGATAGGAGCAGATGATGAGGAAAGTGGGGAGAAAGAATTTTCTAAAATTGATCTTACTGCTACCTGGGATCTGGGATGCAGCTGTTCTAGCATAAACCCAGATCAAAACAGCTGGTGATGAGGAAATCAGCCTTTGTCAGAGTTTCTGCACCTTAAAAAAAGAAATGGAAAGGAACATGCAATATTATAATCCTCCCATAGGAATGATGACTCTTGTAGCCAGGCACTGTTATTTAATATTTCCTTGAAATTTTAAAATGCATGGGGCAGTGTGAAGAAAACATATCAGACATGGGGTGGTCACTGACCTTGTCTAGACTTTAGCCTACAAATACCTATAGCTGGAGCCTGTCTGACAGCTGTCGTCATCTTTAAAAGATAATCACTAAAGAACTAAAATTACTAAGAGCTGAAATCACTGAGTGCTGTGGGGGAGCCTGAAGATATGTTGCTGAGTGGCTGGTGGAGCAGAACAGTTTGTGGGATGGCTGGAGCAGCTCATGGGACAGCTAGTGGAGTGGAGTGGAGTGGACTGGAGCAGTTCGCAGGACGGCTGGAGTGGCTCACAGGCCAGCTGGTGGAGTGGAGCAGTTTGCGGAGTGGCTCACGGGACGGCTGGTGGAGTGGAGCAGTTTGCGGAATGGCTGGAGCGGCTCACAGGACGGCTGGTGGAGCGGCTCACGGTGAAGGCTGCAGCAGACCCCCATGGAGAGGCAGGGCAGTCGGCCTTGGACCATTTAAGGTGCCCCTTAATGCCCCCGTGTGTCCCCGCCCCAAGGCTGGGAGGTAAAACTCTGCAGATAAACTTTTGAACTCTGGGGATGTACTGACCAGGGACAGAAGACTTTTGGGTTGTTGGACTTTTGGGTGATTTTTGGGTTGCTGGACTCAAGAGACTTTTGGGGTGTTGAACTGTTGGGACTTGGGGTGACTTTTTGGGTTGCTGGACTTAAGACCCTGAGGGGAAAAGGACACTACCAAACTTACTTGGGGGTGGGTCTTTTGCTAATAGTTTGTGTTATGAATCCTGTTTGTGGTGTTTCCCCAACATAATGCTGCATTGTTTCCCTCCTTTATTACACTCAGACTCCGTGCTTGTGAGAGGGGAAGTATTGCCTCTTAGAGGTGCCCAGGGGGTGGTATGTACAATGTAGAGACCCCCCCGAATATCTCACTTTTCCACCGTCTCTTACAGAAGTGACTAGGAGTGGACTAAGGCAGAGGCACTGGGGAAAAGCCTAAATACCTCTCACCTTTTCAGAATGTGACCTAGAGGATAACAGCCACAAGGAAAATATTATTCTTTCCTTTAACTACAGACAACAATGGCAGAAGCCAGAACAAATAGACACATAGCCCTTTGAGAGACAAGTAGCTTCTTCTTTGAGTGATTGCTCATGTGTATTCCACAATAGGTGTGCGTGCTTACCATGTGCACTGGTCCGGAAGTTTTCCCCCTAGCAGTACCCGTAGGGGAGCGCCCCAGCCGACCCCTGGAGTGGTGCCTCCATGGCGCGGTATAAGGGGTGCTGCACGCTCCCCCCACCCTCAGTTCCTTCTTGCCACCAGTAAAGGTGCTTCGGAACCACTCTGCTCCAGCTTTGCTGTAGCTCGTCTCTGAAACTGCTTGTTCATTCAGTGTATGGTACCTGTAGTTAATTAGTTGTTTAGTTAGTTTACTTTAATAGAGTGCCCGGGCCGGGGCATGCCCCGTGCCCTGGGTTTTAAGTCGTGCGACACTTGTAGGCAATCTATGCTACTAAGTGAGCCGCACACGGACTGCCTACACTGTTTGGGGGAAACCCATCTCAGCGATCGCTGCAAGATTTGCAAGTCATTTAAGCCTCGGAGTAAGAGAGAAAGGGACATTAGGCTCCAGGCTATCCTGATGGAGTCGGCGCTGACCCCGGCTCTGGCGCGCCACTCCGAGTCGGCACCAGGCATCATCATTTTGGTGCGCGGTGACCCTCTGGTGCCACTGACTAGTCAGCACCGCTCCCCATCCACGGGGCATGCCAAGAAGGCTAGGAAGAGGCCTTCTTCGCCACCGCACCGGAGTAAACCCAGGACAGAGGCTAGACCCACGTTGGGCAGTCCTCAATCCCCACCGGCCTCTAGGCCTCCGACTCAAGTCGAGCGGAGTAGCCCAGCCCATTTGGAACAGGCCTCCCTGGATGTCCGGATTCCCTCCACACCGGAGGCCCTGCAGGTGGCCTGGGATGTTATGTCCATGCCGGTACCAGGAGCAACGTCGATGTTGGCCCCACACTCCAGAGGCAAGCCACCACTGGGATCTCCGCAGTCACCCCCGGCTCAGTACTGGTCTCAGTCGAGGGAATGTTCCCGATGCCATTCGCCGCCCAGTGACCGTTCAGGGCAAAGTCCACGTGGATTGCCCTCAATACCCACCAGGCTGTCTGGTTGGGTTCCGTCTAACCGAGACTCTCAACACTGCTCCGCCTCGAGGAGCAAACACCAATGGGAGCGAGGCAGACGATGCCAAAGGTCCTCATCTCGGAGGGGCTATCGCAGCCGGTCACGGCACGAACGTCGATGTCGTTCCCATTTGGCATCCCGCTTCAGGACCCCACCACAGCACCGCCTCCTCAGCCCCGGGGGTCGATCACTGGAGTCTCGCCGTTTCGGGTCCACCCGCCAGAGCTGATCGCGGAGCAGCTGTTACTGATGGTACCGGTTCTCCACGGCAGGATCATGGTCCCATGATCGGCATTGCTCCTGGCGCCGCCGCTCCTCCCGGTCCAGGGACAGCGCTAGGTCGTATGTCAGCCCGGCCTCCCTTCGTAGTCATCTATCGATGGGCCAGCCAGGCCGAACAGCCGGCTCCGCCAGTGCCACAGCAATTCAGTGGCCACCATGGCCCCCGACACAGCCCCCGGTGTGGGCTTGCTCGTGGCCGGAGCCTCAGAAGGACCATCGGTCTCCCTCTCCAGACCTCTGAGGAAGGAGTTGGTGGGACGTACATCCTCGGCACCGTGCCCGGAGACCGACCGGGTGGTGGACCCACCAGTGCCGGTGGACACCCACAGTACCGCACCGGCCTCCTCACCCTCTCCAGATGAGGTGATTACGGCCCCTCCTCCCTCCGTCCTGCAGGAGGACTTCAGGGCCCACCAAGAACTCTTAAAAAGGGTGGCATCAAGCCTCCACCTCCAAGCAGAGGAGATGGAGGAGCCCTCGGACTCCCTGTTTAATGTGCTGTCCTCCTCGGCACCGGCAGGGTGGCCTTGCCTCTCCATGAAGGGGTGGCGAAAATTTCAGATGCCCTGTGTCAAACCCCGGCCTCACTGGCCCCCATCTCTAAGAGAATGGAATGCATGTTTTTTGTACCCGCCAAGGGGCATGAATACTTATACACCCACCCTGCTCCTAACTCCCTTGTGGTCGAGTTGGTTAACCACAGGAACGGCAGGGCCAGCCAGTCCCTACCCCAAAAAATAACGATTCAAGGAGGCTGGACTCTTTTGGAAGGAAAATTTATTCATCCTCGAGCTTCCAGTTACGGGTGGTGAACCACCAGGCTCTCCTGGGCCGGTATGAGTTCAATCTGTGGGGCTCCCTGCCCAAGTTCGAGGACTCCCTCCAGGAGCGCGACAGGAAGGAGTTCAAAACGTTGGTGGAGGAGGGTACAGCGGCTGCCAGGACAACCCTGCAGGGAGCTTCGGATGCAGCAGACATGGCCATACTGTCCATGGCCACCGTGGTGTCCATGAGAAGGGCGTCATGGCTCCTGCTCTCTGGGCTGTCCAGCGAGGCGCAGACCTCCCTGCAGGACCTCCCGTCTCATGGCAAAGCTCTGTTTGCGGAACAAATGGATACAAACTGCATGGCCTGAAAGACTCCCGCACGACTCTCCAGAGTCTGGGTCTCTATGTTCCGGTTCCGGCTAAACCTAAGTTCAAGCCGCAGCAGACTCCCACTCAGGCCACCCACCCCAAATATGAGACCGCTTATAAAAAGTCGCGGGACTATAAGAGGCGCCCACAGAGGGAGTCTCGGCCTGCCCCCCAGTCTGGGTCCTCCAAGGGCAAGCAAGCGGGGAAAAGGCGGTTTTGACAGGATGCCCGGGGGCACCCAGCCAGTTCTCATTAGGGATCCACCCTCAATAAAGCTTCCCTTCTCCAATCTGTTGTGTGCTTTCCTACCAGAGTGGTCGTGGCTGACCTTGGACTGATGGGTCCTCAATACCATCTCCCAGGGCTACACCCTCCAGTTACTTCCTCCCCGCCCAACTACCCTCCGTCCCCATCCCTCCCGGGGGACGCCCACACGAGGCTCTGCTCGAGCAGGAGGTGGGGTGGCTTCTAAGCCTAGGAGCGGTGGGAGCGGTATCCAGGGAGTTCAAGGGCAAGGGGTAATACTCCCGCTATTTCCTTATCCCGAAGGCCAAAGGGGGGCTCAGGCCCATCTTGGACCCATGAGGCCTGAACCAGTACATGGTGAAGCTCAAGTTCCGCATGGTCTCCCTGGCCTCCATCATCCCCTCCCTGGATCCTGGGGACTGGTACACCACCCTCAATCAGCAGGACGTGTACTTCCACATTCATATATTCAAGGGGCACAGATGCTTCCTCCATTTCATGGTGGGCCAGGAACACAACCAATTTATGGTCCTCCCATTTGGCCTGTCCACTGCCCCCAGGGTATTCACAAAATGTATGTCGGTGGTGGCGGCCTACCTCAGGAGCCGAGAGGTCCAGATCTTCCCCTATCTGGATGACTGGTTGGTCAAGGGCAGCTCCTGGTCGCAGGTGCGGGATCATGTGGCGCTCCTTCTGTCCACGTGCACCACTTTGGGCCTGTTGGTAAACAACACCAAGTCCACGTTAGTCCTGGTTCAACGCATAGAGTTTATTGAGGTGGTCCTGGATGCCTCGTCGGCCATAGCCTGCCTCCTACCGGACAGGTTTAAGACCCTGAAGGGGCTCATCGACACGGTCACAAGGTTTCCGGTGACAACAGCCAGAGCGTGCCTCCAGCTCTTGGGTCACATGTCAGCGTGCACGTATGTGGTCCGTCACACCAGACTCAGGATGAGTCTCCTCCAGCTCTGGTTGGCCTCGGAGTTCTCCCAGGCCAAGGACAAGATGGACAAAGTCGTCACAGAACCCGAGCCAGTGATCACCTCCCTATGGTGGTGGTCCTCCCCGAGAAACATGCTCCAAGGGGTCCTGTTCAGGGCCGGGCCCCGTCGCTGGAGCTGGTGTCCGACGCATTGGACATGGGATGGGGGGCCCCTGTGGGGAACGTTCAGATCCAAGGTGTGTGGTCAGCTCAGGATCTGACCCTCCACATAAATGTCAAGGAGCTCAGGGCGGTATGGCCGGTGTGCATGGCCTTCCGCTCGCACCTGGAGAGCTGGGTGGTCAGGGTCCTCACGGACAACACGGCTTCGATGTTCTACATCAACAGGCAAGGCAGGGCCCGATCCTCTGCCACAAAGCCCTCAGGCTGTGGGATTTTTGTATAGCCCATGACATTTGCCTACAGGGCTTCCATCTGCCGGGCGCCCGGAACGTGCGGGCGGATCGCTTGAGCAGGGACTTCTCCTCTCAGCATGAATGGTCTCTCCATCCAGAGGTGGTGCACAGACTTTACCAAGTGTGGGGAACTCCCCAGGTGGACCTGTTCACAACTTAGCAGAACCGTCGCTGCCCCCAGTTCTGCTCGGGGGCGGGGCTGGGATGAGGCGCTATCTCCAATGCCTTCCTCCTTTCCTGGTCAGGCCAGTTTCTCTATACCTTTCCCCTGTTCCCACTGATCGGCAAGGTCTTGGAAAAAATAAAGATGGACAAGGCCCGGGTCCTGATTGCCCCAGCATGGCCCAGAGAGCATTGGTACGGGACCCTCACAGGCCTGGCGGTCACCCCTCCGTGGCTGTTGCCATCCAGCCCGGACCTGCACTCCCAAGACCAGGGCCGCCTCCTCCATCCCAACTTAGCAGCACTCCACCTCACGGCGTGGCTGCTCAATGGCTAGGTAGGGAGGAGAGGACGTGCTCGGAAGGGGTTCAGCGCGTCCTCCTAGAAAGCAGGCAGCCCTCCACACACCAAGCCCACTTGGCAAAGTGGTCTCGGTTTTCCAGATGGGTGGACGAGCAGGGCGTTTCCCCGGTGGCCACCCCGATCCAGCTTATTCTGGACTACCTCCTTCACCTTAGAGCCCAGGGCCTGGCGCCCTCATCAGTCAAGGTGCACCTGGTGGCCATATCGGCCTTCCATCCGCTGGTGCACGGCCACACAGTATTCTCCCATGATATGACTGGCCGGTTCCTTAAGGGGTTAGATTGCCTCTTCCTGTATGTTAGGCCCCCTGTCCCACAGTGGGACCTAAACTTGGTGTTGGCCCGTCTCACGGGGCCCCCATTTGAGCCGCTAGCCACATGCTCCTGGTCACACCCCACCTCTCGTGGAAGGTGGCCTTCCTGGTTGCGATCACATTGGCTAGGTGGGTCTCGGAGCTCAGAGCCCTGACCTCCAAGCCGCCGTACACGGTGTTTCATAAAGATAAAGTCTAGCTCCGCCCACACCCTTCGTTCCTCCCGAAGATGGTCTCCACCTATCACATGGGTCAGGACATTTTTCTGCCAGTCCTCTGCCCCAAGCCACATGCGTCCAGTGAGGAGCTGGATGCGAGATGGGCTCTGGCTTTCTACCTGGAGTGGACTAAGCCGTTTAGAAAGTCCTCACAACTGTTCATCGCCTCGGCCGAGTGCATGAAAGGTCGGCCGATCTCCACTCAGCAGCTCTCCAACTGGATCACCTCGTGCATCCGTACCTATTATGACCTGGCGGGAATCCCTCTGCCATCAACTGTGAAGGCGCACTCAACTCGGGCGCAGGCTTCGTCGGCTGCCTTTTTGGCCCATGTCCCCATTCAGGACATTTGTAGGGCTGCCACGTGGTCTTCAGTTCACACGTTCACCTCACACTATGTGATCGTCTCCCAGACCAGGGATGACGCTGGGTTCGGCAGGGCTGGGCTCCGTCCCGAGTGTCTATGAACTCCTACCCACCTCCAGCAGATACAGCTTGGAATCACTTATTGTGGAATGCACATGAGCAGTCACTCGAAGAAGAAAAGACTGTTACCTTTTCCGTAACTGGTGTTCTTCGAGATGTGTTGCTCATGCCTATTCCACATCCCGTCCTCCTTCTGTAGGAGCTGGATTTTATAATGTACTATGAGAATTAATGTATGATTTGATTTCATCCTGTCAGCCACCCTTTTTGAATAGCAGAAAGGAATGACAGACCAGAACAATCCTTATGACTGATTATGGTCACCCTTTTGTTTTGGGATAAGTTATAATGTCTACTATAGTTTCCTATATGTATTACAATATAGGCACTCTAGTTAAATATACATTTCTTTGTTTTAAGGTTTTAGTAAGTAAGAGACAGGATTCTCTATTGTGTCTATGTTAAGTAGATTAGAGGAACATTGAAGGCCTGGGTCTCAATGTAAATTGTCTTGGTTATTGATTGTAAAACTTAGCAAGGTTTAATTTGCAATGCCTTTTTGCTCGATATAAAATACTACTGTTTGTATTCTCAATCTGTTTGTGTGAATGAGGAATGTATGCATCAGGAAAAGATAAGGTGTGAAGGCCATTGTTATAGCCAGAGTCAAGGAAGAAGGAGTGAAGAGACTTAAAGGACATCAAAGAATCATCAACGCGCATCCATAACGAAGGGAAGATTGACGACCCTGAGGTGAAGGCTGGCACCCCTAAGGACAATTGATTAAATCAGAACAAAGGACAGGATGACCCTCTCGAGGTGTATTGGAATGTTTACACCAATTAAGAAGTAACCGGTCACAAACTGACACAGCAAAATCCATAGGCTTCAACAGAGAAAAAAACCTATAAGAACAGGGTGCTTGGCCATGGGACTTTGGGTTCGTCTTGCCACACTCCAGGAGCATCGGATCGCGACCAATAGAGCCTCGCTCCCCTCTGCGACCAATCTGGCTGGCCACTAGATTGATCCAGACTCTGGACTGGTAACTATAAACATCACTGCAGGACTGTGTGTGTGTGTGTGTGTGTGTGTGTGTGTGTGTGTGTGTGTGTGT
>NW_020664440.1:33593050-33598120 GCF_002925995.2 Terrapene triunguis
TGTGTGTGTGTGTGTGTGTGTGTGTGTGTGTGTGTGTGTGTGTGTGTGAAAAGCATATGCTAACTGTGGTATTCTCAATAAATGCTGTGCGTATTTACCTTCCTCTATAAAGATCCCGTGTGCTTTGTATGAGCATAACACTTCCCCTCTGTCAGAGTTGTCTGGCAAGAAGGAACTGAGGGTGAGCGGAGCACGCAACGCCCCTTATACTGCGCCATGGACGCGCCAATCCAAGGGTTGCTAGGGGCGCTGCCCTACGGGCACTGCTAGGGGAAAAACTTCCTGCACCAGTGCACGTGGTGAGCATGCACACCTATTGTGGAATGGACATGAGCAACACATCTTGAAGAATGCCAGTTACGGAAAAGGTAACTGTCTTTTCCCACCACATTGATGATATTATGATTGAGAAAAATCATCTTGAAACCCAGCTCTTTTGCACTAGTTCTCTGGATTGTGCAATGGAAGTTAATGATCCACTGCACTTTTTAAAACCCAGCAGAAGATAATTATAGTGTCCTGGCCCAGCATTTCCTTCTCACCACAAAAACAGCTTCTAAAGGAAGGAAGCACTAAAGAAAACTGCAATACTCACTTTAAGCCTCTTTCTGGATTAAAAGATCGTACTCAGACGTCACAGGGTCAGTCAAGAAGCCGAGAGCTGATAAATTGCCAGAAGCTGGAAACCTCACCCTAAAAAGAGAGAAAAAGAAATAAAATATTTAGTAGGAGCTGAAAAATCTCATTCCATGCCCTATATGTGCCTGGAACCTGGAACCTGTCATACCAGCTAGATCTTAATGAATCCTCACTCCTAATAAAGTACAGGAGAAAAATGCACAGTCTCTCTGCCCACAGTGGGGCAGAAGCAAGCAAGCAAAGGAGTAATGGGTAGGTGTAGCAGGGTGGTCACCCACTCCGGCCTTGAAGGGGTTAAAACAGCCCTGGGAAAGGGCTGCCCCAGGGAGCCACAAGGCTAGGCTGATGGGGGAAGCAGCCACAGCTGGGGCCACGCCCCAATCAGGCCACAGCTGGCCCTATAAAAGGCTGTGGGCCAGGCACTCAGGCAGTCTCTCTCTAGCTATGGAGAGAGATGGGCCTGGCTGCTTGGGAGCTCAGCAGGGTACCTAGAGTGGAGCAGGGCTGGGGAAAGGCCTGGGGAGTGCCAGGCTGGAAAAACCCCAGGCTGCAGGCCTTGGTAAAGGCCAGGAAGGGTACTGGGGTTGCAGAGGTGCAGCCCAGGGTAGGCAAAGGCAGTAGATCCTAACCCCTTTGCTGATCCTATTGGGATCCAGGAAGTGGGCGGGTGAAGCCCACCCACTGCTAAAGGATCCCCCCCCCAGCCTAAGGGGGGGATCCACAGGACCTGGAGACCAAAAAATTATGGGGGACAACTAATAAAAGAACAGGGACAGGAGTGTGGTCAAAGGGTCAAAAGAAGCGAAGCCCCCTTGCTGAAGATGAGTGGTTTATAGACTGCAGTCTGCCCCAGAGAGTGGGGGCTAGATGATCACTGGCAGTAGCCACTGAGGCATGGTGGGGATAGAGGGTTGGGGGTTCTCCTGGGAGGAGAGACCCAGAGACTGTGGGGTACTGCAGAGGGCAGAACCTTGAGGTAAGGGGCACTGGGGTCCAGGAGGGATATGAGAGCCTGAGGCAAGTGGGATATCGGCCAGCAGAGGGCGCTCTGCAGCTGGAGAGCTAATTCCCAGGACGACCAGCAGGAGGTGCTGTGCCGGTGAGTCACCACTTCGCTACAGTAGGCAGCAGTAGATGCCAATGTATCTTGCACTGCTTGCATTCTTGCAGGGCAATGAGTGAAGACCAATGACATGCATGTCCTTCCTTCTAGAGAAACCCACAGGGGACAATCCAAGGAACCTGTGGCATAAAACTCTAATCCCAACCCCAAAGAATGAACAGTCACAGACCAGATGTGTTTGGAAAGGAGGAGGAATTGGGCACACAATTCTAGCTCTGACATAACAATAAATTTCATTTCACAGTGGAGTTGTCTAGTCAATAATAAATGAAAGGCAGCAGTCTTCCATATCACAGCCAAGGAGTAAGGGAGCATGTATAAACATTGCAGAGATATTAATAGTGTGGCAATAGCAGGCAGGCAAAGTATTTAGTCCCATTACATGAGAATGGTCGAGTCTGGGCATAGGTCAGACAATGCCTTGAGTGAGCCAGAGTTTGGTGCCTCCTCCCAAAGCCTGTAGGGTCTAGTTGTTCTGAATTTTCATCTTCAGGAAGAAGGCTACCTCATTGCATGCCAATGTAAGGGGACTGTTGTCCCCTTACTAAAACTCAGTGGGGTTGTTTGGTTGGCTAGTTCCCAGTACCAAAAGAAAGAAGAAGGGTCAATGGGAAATTAGGACCCTGAGACTGACAGTCCCGAGGAACAATGGGGAGAGGCCAATGCTCCAGGTCAGTCTGATTGACAGGGCAGGCAGGCTAATGAGGGAGTCAGGAGGCCAGGGGGGTTCCGTCCTCTGAGTGAGCTGGAATTGCCTGGGTCAGACAGAGTGAGGACAAGGTAAGAAGAGAGCAGGGGGCCAAGCTGAGCTGGGGAGCACCCAGAGCCGTGCCGGCCAGAGAAACAGCCCAGGAGGAGCAGGTCAGTGCTGGGAGCAGAGCCACAGAAGCAGCCCAGGGAGCAGAGCCACAGAAGCAGCCCAGAGAGCAAACCTGTGCTGGAAGGAGAGCTGCAGCAACCAGAGCCAGAGGAGCCAGAGAAGCAGACCAGGGAGCAGGAGGCAGAGTGCTGAGGCAGAGATGGGGAGCTGGAGCTGAGGCTGGAACAGTCAGGAGCCGGGTGCGGTAAGCAGCTGGGGAGAACGAGGGGGACCCTGGGCAGCAGGCCCAGTGCAGGGAGATGCCCCCAGCCAAGAGGCCCTTCAGGCCAAACTTGGAGGGGGATCGTAACCCCAACGGGGTGGGGGCGACGCTGGGAAGAAGAGTTCTGCCAGCTAAAGCCTGAGGGTGTGTGGCCACCGCCAGAGCAAGTGTCCGTCACGCAGCATCCCAGCAGCATAGCCAGGGCCTGAGAAGGAGGCTTGGGACTTGTGAGGAACAGACTGAACTTCCCTTACATTCCAGAGACACTGGTTGTGGTGTCCCTGTGCCAGAGCGGGGTTATGTGTTTTCCTTTAACCTTTCCCCTTTTTTTCCTTGTTTTCTAAAATTGATTGCTGTTTAATAAATTGTATTTGCTTTGAACTGTATGAAATGATCAGTGGGTCAGGGAGGTGCCCAGTGCAGAGAGAGCACCCTGGAGTGGGGACACCCTAGCCCCTGCCCTAAGTGACCACGACAAGGTTGGGGGTCGAGCCCCCCCCCCCCCCCCCGGAATCCTGGACCCAGCCATGTTGGAGTTACAAGGACTCTGCCACACAGGAGAGTGGAAGGGGAGCTCTCGAGGTCAGGCAGGCCTCTGGGTAAAGGAAGTGGGAGCGAGGACTCAGATCCTTTCGCTAACCCATTTCACCGGGGTAGTGTATAAGCAAGGAAAGTTCCCCACAATGGTGAGACCATTCCCTTGCTTACACCTGCACACAAAGCCCTGTACAAGCACACACACAACACTCCCATCTCTGAAATTCACTCAAGACAGAATGGATGAGACTCCCAGTACTCATTGGGTGGAAGAGGAGGGCCAACTCTTATTCAGGGAAGCCCCCACCCAGACCTCTGAGGCAGGTGTGGGGCATAACAGGGGTCTTCAGCTGCCTCCATGTGTTAGTAAAGAGCTGAGTCTTAGAGAAAAGGAGTTGAAATATCAGCAGCTGCAAAGCAATCCCCTTTTCAGCCCTGCCAATCTGTAATTGATCCTTATCTGTATTGATCCTCCTCCTTTCCCTACTAAAATGGGCATTGTTTTAAGGGAGGCAAAGAGGGCCCCATTGCTGAGGCAGAAGCAGTGGGCAAAGAACTGCAGGAAGAGGAGCAACAGGCTTTATATCTTTTACCAGTACATTGTAGAGATTGTAGAATCTCCAAGGTAGAGACCTGGGTCTTCATCCTTCTGTGTAAGGCACTGTTGGAACTATACATAGGAAAGCATGGGGGCTATTTGCAGTGGATGTGACTGTTAAGAGGAGGAGGAAGAACCAGGGATATTTGTTGGTCAGACAGTGCTCCAGGTGAGAGAGAATTTGGTGCCTCCTGACAATGCTTGAAATAGGAGGATCAGCCTATATTTTTTTGAAAGGTGGCAGCTCTATTCCTTGTATGCACTTGAGCCTTTAGAGACCCCTCTATCCACTATCCTTAATGTAGCTTGACCTAAGAAGAACTTTAATACTCACTGAATGGAGGAAGGGGTTGGGATTACATGGCCAGACTGAGCCTTAAGGGGGCCAGTGACTGGCTGTGAGATTCCAAGTTCTCTGATTGTGTAGACAGTGTCCTAAAATAAGAAAAATAGATACAAAATATTATTCACAGCTGAACATTTCTCATTTCCACCTCTACCCAATATGCTATTATGGTCTCTAATAACACACACCTAAACCCATCTGTCAGTAAAACCTATATGCTTCCTTCTCTGAGACTTCTAAAAACATTCATAGTTTTAAAAGGGGTAAGTTCAAAGCATCTCTGTCCTGGCTATGGCTGTTTAAGCAAATAAAGAATGGTGGCTAGGGGAACAACAAAAGCCAATGTATCCAAAAAAATGTGTTCAATACTCAGTGTGGCAACAGAGTTCACATGAAACATTGAAACAAGTAGCTGAAAATAAATGTAATAGGTGCTAGGTCATGGGATTCAGGATGATACATAACAGATCCAAGTTTCAACTCTATGAAATAGCTGTGAACTCCATCTGCCATAGATATGACTGCGTCTTAGATCCCCTTTACAAAAACTATAATTAAGTAAAAAATAGACAAGACATTCCCCATAACTGCCATCGTCCAAAGGCAGGGATAGGGGAGAATATGACAAACATTCCATAGATATTACAGGGCAAAGCTAGATGGGACAGAACAGACTATTTGCACTGCAAGACAATGTTAACAGGAGGAGGAATTATTGGGGCCTATTGTTGGTCAGACAGTGCCC
>NW_020664440.1:33618120-33695578 GCF_002925995.2 Terrapene triunguis
TTGACGGTAGGGCCCTTATACTACTCACAAACACACACATTTTCCCCAACATACTCAGCCAAAAACTGAAGGAATGCTAATACTGACTCAATGATAGATCATCCATTCTGTGCTAGGAAAGCCTCATACAACAATAGGAGGTGAGCATCAGACAATATAGGTCACACCTTAAACTGGACCATGATGGAGCACTCATTCTAAAGTGAGATGAATGAAAAGAAATATTAGCATCAGCTTAGCGTCTTCTCCTGTACCTTTCTGCACATAAGCCATAATCAAGGATAAGATTATGTCAAAGAGGTCATGGATTCTGTGACTTTCAGAGACTTCCGTGCCATTTTCCACTTCAGTGCCAGGGCAGTGGGACTGGAGCTGTCAGCCAGCCGGGGGCCCCACAGCTCTGAGCTGTCAGCTGCCATGGGTGGCAGGAGGTGTTGGACTCCCCCCCCCCACACACACACAGTGGGGCTCGGGCTCTCATCCCTTGCCCACTCGGGTTTTAGTCATCCCCCTGTCAGCGCCCTCCCCTCCCTCCCCCCATTATTTGTAGTAAAAGTCACGGACAGGTCATGAGCAATAAACAAAAATTCACAGAAGCCTGTGACCTGTCCGTGACTTTTACTAAAAATAACCAAGACAAAAGCTTAACCTTAGCCATAATCTGTATTAATAATGTCCCATGATGACCTCATATCCCAGTAAGATTATTAATTCACCTCCCTTCAATCTTCCAGTAAAATCTGCATTGTTTCATCAGCAGAATTTCAAACCTGATTTGTGAAACTGGGCTCCAGCAGGTTCCTACGTTCTCACACCACCTAACTGGGTGAGAGAGAGGAACAACAGTGAGCTCCATGGCAACCTAATCCCTATCTGACTTTCAGCCACCTTACCAAGTGCTTTGTTCCATCAGATATTGTTCTTGGCCTGGGTCATTACAGGAGAAAAGAAATTCCATCTGATCAGGGATGGAGCATTACATTACCCATAGGCAACAAATTTTAGGCAATGTTCTCCTTACAAGTAATTATAGGGATCTTTGGAGGAGCTGTCAGGCCCTTTTCCTCATAGTGGACAGTGAAATGCCTATATCAATCCATTCTCATCATATTAGAAGTGTTCCTCACCCCAGCCTGCCCTGTGGTTTCAGTGAAATACAGAGAGGGATGCTGTATTCACACTAGAGAGATGATTGCTGCATATTATATTCACAACTCCCTTCGTTCTCTATAGAGAGGGACCTCAAAACCTAGAAAAATGGGTCCAAGACTGCAGGGCTGAGTATTCTCTGAGTCTCTTAAACCTGCACTTTACTGGGGCATGGTGAGGACGCAAACCTTTGGCTGTGGAAGAGGTGTTTGTTTGTTTGTTTTACAGGACTGCTGCTACATTTTCGGAAAGGTGGGAACCCTGTTCTATAGCTGCATGCTCCAAGTACTGTACCCTCAGGAAAGTGTGCTGATCCCAGAATTACGTGCTGAATGAGGACTGGCCTGCCTTTTTAACTGATGAAGATGCTTCCTTCGGAAGGAAGAAGTAGATGAGGGGCCAAAAAGAAGCAGCAAATGTGCTGCAGATACATGGACTAGCCCTAGATGGAGTCTCCATCCTAAATGAAATGGAAACAAAATATTAGTTGCAGCTGCACAATTTTCCTTTGCTGTTATGATGTGCACGAACACCTCCTTCCCCATTAACTCTACCTATCAGAAACATCAGCATTAATCCTCCTTCCCTCTTCATACAATGTTTATATTTTATCAGCAGAAAACTGAAAACCAATCTGCCCAGAGTGGGACATTGAAAAGAGTCAGCGTGCATCCGTGTATGCTGGAAATGTACAGTATGTTGTTTATTCCATATCACTGTGTAAAATCACAGACAATAGCTTTGAGAGTGCCTGAAAATAATATTGTACTGGTAAGTAAAGCAAGGAAGGCTGTGAGCAATGCGGATGCAAATGATGACTCTAGCAGTTAGCTGCAAACCCCATGTAAAATAGGGTCTTAATGAGTCTCTGAGGCACCTAGAAAAAACAGTAGACAAAGTAGGGATTTCTCAGAGGAACCTAGGCATTCAATTACAAAACAGTCAAGGGGTTAAGAAGGAGATATGATACACTATACATTTAACCACAACTACTTACAAGGCTCTCTCTGAAAGTTTTAAGTGGCCTACGTGGACAACTGAGGTTCTTCGGGTTAATTGTGGTGTCCCGAACACTCACCATTCTCCCCCAACATCACACACACACACAGTACAATGTCTGCAGTGCAGAACTCTTTTCTTACCAACAAGCCATCATTTATTCCATATAGTCCAGGATCCTTGTACCTTAAATGGATAAAAACAGAGACATTCACATTCGGGCTATCTTCTGTGCAGTTAAAGAGAGATGACCTAACAATGGGAGCAAACTGCCTAAAGAAGTAATTGAGGTTCCAGCACTGGAGACATTCAGCAATCAATTAGATCAGTGTATTCTCCATCTTTTCATGCTGCAGATTATTTTTAAGAGAGATTCTTTTTCATGCACTTACCTCCTCAATACAACTATCATTGGTTCTGTCATAACTATGAAGGGAAGGGTAACAGCTCTCTGTGTACAGAGACTCCAAATCCTTTTACCTGTAAAGGGTTAAGAGGCTCGGGTAACCTGGCTGACGCCTGACCCGAAGGACCAATAAGGAGACAAGATACTTTCAAATCTTGGGGGGGGGAAAGGTTTGTGTGTGTGCTCTTTGTTTTAGGGGTGGTTCGCTCTTGGGACTGAGAGGGACCAGACATCAATCCAGGTTCTCCCCATCTTTCTAAACAAGTCTCTCCTATTTCAAACTAGTAAGTAAAAAGACAGCAAGGCGTCTTAGATTTACTTTGTTTTCTCAACTTGTAAATGTACCTTTTTACCAGAGTGTGTATCTTTGTTTGCTGTACTTTGAACCTAAGACAGAGGGGGGTCCTCTGAGCTCTTTAAGTTTGATTACCCTGTAAAGTTATTCTCCATACTGATTTTACAGAGATGATTTTTACCTTTTTCTTTAATTAAAAGCCTTCTTTTTTAAGAACCAGATTGATTTCTCCTTGTTTTAAGATCCAAGGGGGTTTGGATCTGTATTCACCAGGAGTTGGTGAAAGGAGGGTGGAAGGAAGGAGGGGGGATGGTTAACTTCTCCCTGTTTTAAGATCCAAGGGGGTTTGGATCTGTGTTCACCAGGGAATTGGTGAAAGGTTTCTCAAGGCTTCCCAGGGAGGGAATTCTTGTGATGGTGGCAGCGGACCAAAGCTAAGCTGGTAGATAAGCTTAGAAGTTTTTATGCAGGCCCCTACATTTGAACCCTAAAGTTCAAAGTGGGGATCCAGCCTTGACATGGTGGCATAGCGGTGGAGATCGTTTTAACCCAAAAGCCAGTAAGAGATTTTTTTTTTCTCCTTCTAGCTGCTTGGAGAGCAGAGCTGAAGGTAGATGCATATCTTATCTCTCCTTGCCTGAAGGCAGAGGTGTTAAGTTTTTTTAACGAGGTCCTTTGTTAAGAGAAGGGTTCAATCAGTGAGCAAACTTTGAACTGGTAAAGGCAATTTACAAGTTGAATTGTTTTTTTTTTCTTTTTACATCCTCGGGAGTAGCTTGTTAGAAAGTCTCTGTTAACTCAGCAGCAGCCACAGCTAAGTACATCCCAGTTTCAGTCAACTGCAGAGGGGGTGACCCAGCACAGGAAAACCAGGAAAATGACTACCAAAGAAGAAAAAGCTAAAGAGGAGGCCCACAAGAGAGCTATGGAGCTGAAAGAAAAAGAGATAGAGCTGAGAGACAGAGAAGAGAAAGCCAAAGAGGGGGCCCACAAGAGAGAGATGGAGCTGGAGAAAGCCAAAGAGGGGGCCCACAAGAGAGAGATGGAGCTGAGAGACAGAGAAGAGAAAGCCAAAGAGGAGGCCCACAAGAGAGAAATGGAGCTGGAAAAAGCCAAACAGGAGGCCCATGAAAGAGAAGAAAAAGCCAAACAGGAGGCCCATGAAAGAGAAGAAAAAGCCAAACAGGAGGCCCATAAAAGAGAGATGGAGCTGAAAGAAAAAGAGATGGAACTGGAAGCAGCAAGGACTAGGCAGGATGCATCAGACCATCCTAACAACTCGTCTCCAGGTACCACTTCCCATCCCAGGAAATTCCCCACCTACAAGGCAGGCGATGATACTGAGGCCTTCTTAGAAAATTTTGAAAGGGCCTGCCTTGGATACAGCATCCCTCCACCCCAGTACATGGTAGAGCTGAGACGGCAGCTCAGTGGACCCTTAGCAGAGGTGGCGGCTGAAATGCCTAAGGAACACATGAACAGTTATGAACTTTTTAAAAACAAGGCCAGACTCAGAATGGGGCTAACACCCGAGCATGCCCGTCGGCGGTTCAGAGCCCTAAGGTGGAAACCAGATGTGTCATTTACCCGGCATGCCTACCACATTGACAAAAATTGTGATGCCTGGGTATCAGGAGCAAATGTTAAATCTCTGGAAGATCTGCTTTCCCTAGTAAAAATGGAGCAGTTTTTAGAGGGTGTTCCTGAGGAAATAGAAAGGTACATCCTAGATAGGAAGCCCAAAACTGTAACCGAGGCGGGGGAGATTGGAGCCAAATGGGTGGAGGTGACAGAAAAGAAAAAAGCTAGTAGCAGTTGGAGTGAATATCAGAAGGGGCAAGCCGAAACAAAACCTTATCACCGGGGACAACCCAAGGCCCCACCCACATCCCAAGGGAAACCCCAGACGCACCCCACCCCACCAGTCTCCACCAACCAACATCGCCCCGGTGATACCTTAGCAGGGCGATGTTTTAAATGTAATGAACTGGGGCATATAAAGGCTCACTGCCCCAAGAACCCTAACCGATTACAGTTCATTACACCCCAATCACACCAAAGATCCCCAGACCCAGATGCCTCTCTCATACCCTCGGAGCGAAGGGAAACCTTGAGAGTGGGCGGAAAGAAGGTTATCGCTTGGAGGGACACTGGGGCACAAGTGTCAACTATCCACCAATCCCTAGTGGACCCCAAACTCATCAACCCGGAGGCTACAGTGACAATTCAACCCTTCGTGTCACAGTCTGTAACCTTGCCTACAGCCCAGTTGCATGTCCAGTACAAGGGCTGGGCAGGAATGTGGACTTTTGCAGTCTATGACAATTATCCCATCCCCATGCTGCTGGGGGAAGACTTGGCCAACCATGTGAAGCTAGCCAAGAGGGTGGGAATAGTCACCCGCAGCCAGGCTAAGCAAGCTTTCACCCCCATCCCTGTTCCTGAGCCGTCCACCAGGGCCCCGTCTGTGTTACCGGAGACCCAAACACAGGTGGTGGAACCGGATCCCCTGCCAACGACTGCAACAGCCGTAGTGGATCCAATCCCAGAGACCCAGCCAAAGCCAGTCCCGGAACCGGAACTGACAACGCAACCAGCACCAGAACCATTGCCAGCACTGAGTTCAGCGCTTGCAAACCCATCTACAACTCCAATGCCAGAGGGCACCAGCGAGCCTGAACTGGCGGAAGTAGCAGATAACCCTACCCAAGAGGCTCAGCCAGAGCCTGAAATACCACATAGTGCACCAGCGGACAGCGGTTCACAGTCAATGGAAACAGTCCCAGCACCTGCATCGCTTCCAGAGGGACCAAGCCCCAGTCCACAGTCCAAGGAGGAACTGATGTCTCCGGCATCAAGGGAACAGTTCCAGGCCGAGCAGGAAGCAGATGACAGCCTTCAGAAAGCTTGGGCGGCGGCACGGAGCACCCCACCGCCTCTCAGCTCTTCTAACCGATCCCGGTTTGTTGTAGAACAAGGACTTTTATACAAGGAAACTCTTTCTGGTGGGCACCAGGAAGACTGGCATCCTCAAAGACAGTTGGTGGTTCCCACTAAGTATCGGGTAAAGCTCTTGAGCTTAGCCCATGATCATCCCAGTGGCCATTCTGGGGTGAACAGAACCAAAGACCGGTTGGGGAAGTCCTTCCACTGGGAGGGAATGGGCAAGGACGTTGCTAATTATGTCCGGTCTTGTGAGGTGTGCCAACGAGTGGGAAAGCCCCAAGACCAGGTTAAAGCCCCTCTCCAGCCACTACCCATAATTGAGGTCCCATTTCAGCGAGTAGCTGTGGATATTCTGGGTCCTTTCCCAAAGAAGACACCCAGAGGAAAGCAGTACGTACTGACTTTCATGGATTTTGCTACCCGATGGCCGGAAGCTGTACCCTTAAGCAACACCAAGACTAAAAGTGTGTGCCAGGCATTAGCAGACATTTTTGCCAGGGTAGGTTGGCCCTCCGACATCCTTACAGATTCGGGAACTAATTTCCTGGCAGGGAACATGAAAACCCTGTGGGAAGCTCATGGGGTGAATCACTTGGTTGCCACCCCTCATCACCATCAAACCAATGGTCTGGTGGAGAGGTTTAATGGAACTTTGGGGGCCATGATACGTAAATTCATAAATGAACACTCCAATGATTGGGACCTAGTGTTGCAGCAGTTGCTTTTTGCCTACAGGGCTGTACCACATCCCAGTTTAGGGTTTTCACCATTTGAACTTGTGTATGGCCGCGAGGTTAAGGGGCCATTACAGTTGGTGAAGCAGCAATGGGAGGGGTTTACGCCTTCTCCAGGAACTAACATTCTAGACTTTGTAAGCAACCTACAAAACACCCTCCGACACTCTTTAGCCCTTGCTAAAGAAAACCTAAAGGATGCTCAGGAAGAGCAAAAGGCCTGGTATGATAAACATTCCAGAGAACGGTCCTTCAAAGTAGGAGACCAAGTCATGGTCTTAAAGGCGCTCCAGGCCCATAAATGGAAGCGTCGTGGGAAGGACCATTCACGGTCCAGGAGCGCCTAGGAGCTGTTAACTATCTCATAGCCTCCCCCACCTCCAACATAAAGCCTAAGGTATACCATGTTAATTCTCTTAAGCCCTTTTATTCCAGAGAATTAAACGTTTGCCAGTTTACAGCCCAGGAAACAGATGACGCGGAGTGGCCGGCAGGTGTCTACTACGAAGGAAAAAGGAATGGTGGCGTGGAAGAGGTGAACCTCTCCACGACCCTGGGACGTCTGCAGCGACAGCAGATCAAGGAGCTGTGCACAAGCTTTGCACCGATTTTCTCAGCCACTCCAGGACGGACCGAACGGGCATACCACTCCATTGACACAGGTAATGCTCACCCAATTAGAACCCCACCCTACCGGGAGTCACCTCATGCCCAAGCGGCTATACAAAGGGAGATCCAGGACATGCTACAGATGGGTATAATCCGCCCCTCTAACAGTGCATGGGCATCTCCAGTGGTTCTAGTTCCCAAACCAGATGGGGAAATACGCTTTTGCGTGGACTACCGTAAGCTAAATGCTGTAACTCGTCCTGACAACTATCCAATGCCACGCACAGATGAGCTATTGGAAAAATTGGGACATGCCCAATTCATCTCTACTTTAGACTTAACCAAAGGGTACTGGCAAGTACCACTAGATGAACCCGCTAAGGAAAGGTCCGCCTTCGTCACCCAGGCAGGGGTGTATGAATTCAATGTACTCCCTTTCGGGTTGCGAAATGCACCCGCCACCTTCCAAAGACTTGTAGATGGTCTCTTAGCGGGATTGGGAGAATCTGCAGTTGCCTACCTCGATGATGTGGCCATTTTTTCTGATTCATGGACAGAACACCTGGAGCACCTGGGAAAAGTCTTCGAGCGCATCCGACAGGCAGGACTAACTGTTAAGGCTAAAAAGTGTCAAATAGGCCAAAACAGAGTGACGTACCTGGGGCACCAGGTGGGTCAAGGAACTATAAATCCCCTACAGGCCAAAGTGGATGCTATCCAAAAGTGGCCGGTTCCAAAGTCAAAGAAACAGGTCCAATCCTTCTTAGGCTTGGCCGGATATTATAGGCGATTTGTACCACACTACAGCCAAATCGCCGCCCCGCTGACAGACCTAACCAGAAAGAAACAGCCAAATGCAGTTCAGTGGACTGATGAGTGTCAAAAGGCCTTTAACCAGCTTAAGGCAACACTCATGTCTGACCCTGTGCTAAGGGCCCCAGACTTTGACAAACCGTTCCTAGTAACCACAGATGCTTCCGAGAGAGGCGTGGGAGCAGTTTTAATGCAGGAAGGACCGGATCAAGAATTCCATCCTGTCGTGTTTCTCAGCAAAAAACTGTCTGAGAGGGAAAGTCACTGGTCAATCAGCGAAAAGGAATGCTACGCCATTGTGTACGCGCTGGAAAAGCTACGCCCATATGTTTGGGGACGGCGTTTCCAACTACAAACAGACCATGCTGCGCTACAGTGGCTTCATACCGCCAAGGGAAATAACAAAAAACTTCTTCGATGGAGTTTAGCTCTCCAAGATTTTGATTTTGAAATACAACACATTTCGGGAGCTTCTAACAAAGTGGCTGATGCACTCTCCCGGGAAAGTTTCCCAGAGTTAACTGGTTAACAATTGTTCTTGGAATGAAACATTGTTAGTTTTTATATAATCAGTAGTATGTCTTATTAACTCTGTTTTCTCCTAAAACTCCAGGAAGAAATCACAGCCAGTGTGGAACCGAACGTCCAACACTATCTGTGATTTGGGGGGCGTGTCATAACTATGAAGGGAAGGGTAACAGCTCTCTGTGTACAGAGACTCCAAATCCTTTTACCTGTAAAGGGTTAAGAGGCTCGGGTAACCTGGCTGACGCCTGACCCGAAGGACCAATAAGGAGACAAGATACTTTCAAATCTTGGGGGGGGGAAAGGTTTGTGTGTGTGCTCTTTGTTTTAGGGGTGGTTCGCTCTTGGGACTGAGAGGGACCAGACATCAATCCAGGTTCTCCCCATCTTTCTAAACAAGTCTCTCCTATTTCAAACTAGTAAGTAAAAGACAGGCAAGGCGTCTTAGATTTACTTTGTTTTCTCAACTTGTAAATGTACCTTTTTACCAGAGTGTGTATCTTTGTTTGCTGTACTTTGAACCTAAGACAGAGGGGGGTCTTCTGAGCTCTTTAAGTTTGATTACCCTGTAAAGTTATTCTCCATACTGATTTTACAGAGATGATTTTTACCTTTTTCTTTAATTAAAAGCCTTCTTTTTTAAGAACCAGATTGATTTCTCCTTGTTTTAAGATCCAAGGGGGTTTGGATCTGTATTCACCAGGAGTTGGTGAAAGGAGGGTGGAAGGAAGGAGGGGGGATGGTTAACTTCTCCCTGTTTTAAGATCCAAGGGGGTTTGGATCTGTGTTCACCAGGGAATTGGTGAAAGGTTTCTCAAGGCTTCCCAGGGAGGGAATTCTTGTGATGGTGGCAGCGGACCAAAGCTAAGCTGGTAGATAAGCTTAGAAGTTTTTATGCAGGCCCCTACATTTGAACCCTAAAGTTCAAAGTGGGGATCCAGCCTTGACAGGTTCTCAAACAGTTTCACTCTGCAAACAACCAGAAAAGGGCTCTGTAGATCCCTGATGGGCCATATAGGCAGAGAAGCACTAGGGTAGACAGATTTATAGTGGGATTAATACAGCGAAGAATCCTAAATGATGCAAGGGGTTGGAGTGGATGATCTACTAAATCCCATTAAAACCTAGCCATCCAGGAGCCCAGTGCTGAAAGTTTAGGTTTCTCATCATGACCATAATCTTGTCTCATTATCCTTTGCAGAAGCAAGATATATAGATACTATGGTGATTGGTTTTATTTAAATACCTAGTATCACTAGCTAGAGAGAGGATTATAATTGATATTGGAATAGAAGACTGTTTTCCTGGTTGGTCATGAGCCCATTAATGACAAAGGAAAGGAATTTATCAGACAATGCTGTGATCTCTGCAGCTGGCTATGGCAGTAAAACTGCTTCCCTATCTCATGTAATAGTCATAATTAAGGGAATTCCCAGTAGAAGCACCCAGTAAGCTAAGGTGGCAATGTGGTAGTTCTTTTAGGACAAGTTCAAAACAAGGCTTGTACCCACAAAGAACTGGGCTGAAACCCGTGTGGTCCCACAACTCAATTCATAAATAACGCATACAGTTCTAGTACACTGGAAAAGCGAGAAAAGAATCACTCACTTCTAGCCAAAGCTTGAATGCCCAATCTTGAATCCAATATAGTAGGAATTTCCAGAATAGCTGCCATACAGCACAGCATCGACCAGCTCTTCCCAATGTCAAGCTGAGTACTGACTTGAGTTCAATGCATAGATAGCTGTGCTTGGGTCAGGTGATGTCATAATGAGGGGAGGTACAAATGCCATGACAACCAGGTGTTAGCTCCATAAAAGTGCAATGCACTGGCTGTTAATTATGTGCACATTTCTGCCTCTCTTGCTCAAGTGTTTGTGACCATATTACCCTCTCTAGAGACTAGCCCACAAGGTCTATCAAAGCCCAATATAAACATCAATATGTTGATACATTTTAAAAAGATTGATAAATATCCTTATACATATTGAACTTTTAAAGCATCATATTTATTTATAATGGTAATAGTGTCTGCACTAAGGTAGCACCTGGCTTCCAAAGATTAATAAGTGCAAAACAATAAGTAAGCCAAAAAACAAACCACCCGGGGAAGGTATTATCTCCATTTTAAAGATAGATAAACTCAGGGGAAGTAAGAATAATATTCATAAATATCCTGTTAACCCTATCAAACATTGCCTGCATCACTTATTTATATGAGTAACATGGTTTGCATTTATTATCTGTCTCATTGAAAGTCCAACATAGCCCATAGGGTAGGGATGGGCCAACTTTTTAGCCCAAGGGCCACATCTGGGTATAGAAATTGTATGGCAGGCCATGAATACTCACAAAATTGGAACTGGGTTGTGGGGAGGGGGTGACAGCTCTGCCTGGGGGTGCGGGCTCTGCGGTGGGGCCAGAAATGAGGAGTTCAGGGTGCGGGAGGGTGCTCCGGGCTGGGACCGAGGGGTTCGGCGGGCGGGAGGGGAATCAGGGCTGGGTCCGGGGGTTGGGGCATGGGGGAGTGGCTTAAGAGTTCAGGCTCTGGGCGGCGCTTACCTCAAGCAGCTCCCGGAAGCAGCGGCATGTTCCCCCTTCAGCTCCTACACAGAGGCGTGGCCAGGCGGCTCTGCTGCGCACTGCCTCATCCGCAGGTGCCGCTCCTGCAGCTCCCATTGGCTGCAGTTCCCGGCCAATGGAAGCTGCGGGGGCAGTGCTTGGGGCAGGGGCAGTGTGCGGAGCAGAGCCCCCTGGCTGCCCCTATGCGTAAGAGCCAGATGGAGGACATGATGCTGTTTCCGGGAGCTGTGTGGAGCAGCTCCTAATCCTGCTCCCTGGCTGAAGTGCTGGAGCGGGGCAAGCCCCAGAGCCCGCTCCCCAGAGGGAGCTCAAAGGTTGGATTAAAGAAGCTGGTGGGCCAGATGTGGCCTGCGGGCATAGTTTGCCCACCCCTGCCATAGGGTCTCTCCATTGATTGTAGTAGGATTTGTATCAGGCCATGACATAACAACTTGTGTCTAAGTGTGACCTTGCACCCCATAATGCTTTATAGAAATATGCTTATGAGTGTAAATATGACATAACTGGAATGTGTTTTATGCTAGATATGCTAAGTAACATATCTCTGCAAAGGTTATGATCTACTGGATATATTCATCCTATTTGTATGCATGTATCATTTTTGTATTCAAAGTTATGAATATTGGCTATATACTTGTTTGATTTTAAGTAGCCTCAGTGAAGCAGTTGGTCAGCTTCTTGAGAAAAGACTATTCTCGGTAAGTGCCCAATCAAGAAACAATGAACTTTGAGAGACGCCAATCCATATCTGAGCTTTCCTGGGAATGTGGCATTGGCCTGTAAGGAACTGAGTCATGCATCGACATGTGACTTGTCCATGTGACTCCAAACCTCCATCTTGGAGCTGGATTCCGCATAGGAGAGGGGAAAGGGTTTCCACCCACAAGGGAGAGACTATATAAGCCCCTGTGGAAACCCCTCCATTTTGTCTTCAGCTGGCGCAAAAGATAGCCTCTCCACCACAAGGAGATGCCTGAAAGAAACTGGAACAAAGGACAGTAACTACAGGGGTGTGAGTGATTGCTGGACCCAGACTAGGCGGAAGTCTAGTCTGTAAAAGAGGTTTATTGGAACATCTCTGAGGGTGAGATTTATCTGCATTTAGTTTTTACTGTATTAGGCTTAGACTTGCGTGTTTTATTTTACTTTGCTTGGTAATTTACTTTGTTCTGCCTGTTATTACTTGGAACCACTTAAATCCCACTTTTTTTATTTAATAAAATCACTTTTTACTTATTAATTAACCCAGAGTAAGTATTAATACCTGGGGGGGGGAGGCAAACAGCTGTGCATATCTCTCTATCAATGTTATAGAGGGCGAACAATTTATGAGTTTACCTGTTTAAGCTTTATACAGGGTAAAATGAATTTATTTGGGGTTTGGACCCCATTGGGAGCTGGGCATTTGAGTGCTGGAGACAGGAGCACTTTTTAAGCTGTTTTCAGTTAAGCCTGCAGCTCGTAGGGGACATGGTTCAGAGTTGGATCTGTGTTGGCAGCAGGCAAGTGTGTCTGGCTCAAACAAGGCAAGGTACTGAAGTCCCAAGCTGGCAGGGAAAATGGGCTCAGAGGTAGTCTCAGCACATCAGGTGGCAGTCCCAAGCGGGTTTCTGTGACCCAACCCATCACACCAAGTATCTCAAGGTGCCAAACAATAATTCAGTCATCTAAACCCTGGTCAGGTAGATTAGCATTACCTGCATTTTAAAGGTGAATAAGCTGAGGCACAGTTAATGTAAGAGGCTTGCCCAAGAACCACAGCAAATTAATAGTTGAAGTGAGAATGGAACCCAGGAGTCCTATCTCCCTAATTTAACCCCCAAAACCCGAGTTAGCCAGAATTCCCCCTGGGATTCCAGCTGCAGCACAGCCCCATCACATGGGCCATGCCTTAAAGCCAAAGAGAAGGGCTTTAATTCAAGACAGGGGATTTTGTATTTAACAAAGTTGGGGAATAAGTGACTAGAAAATTCCAGCTATACTACAATTGGACTTAACATCCCAGTGGGCATTCTCAATTTCCTAACCTGCGACCTTCTACTTATTCCTCTTATTTCCCATGGGAATAGTCTTGTTTCAGAAAGGCAGGGAAAAAACACTTGAAACACACATTAACTAGACTGAGACCCCCTTATGTCCTCACAGGTCAATTCATATTGAACTTATACAATTCTATGATGTTGGCTACATGAGCAAATGCACTTCTCCCTGAGGCCTGAAAGCCAGATCTCAAGTCCAAGAAAGCAGGAATTTCCAGAATAGCTGCAATACAGCATAGCACCAGGCAGCTCTCTCTGAGGCCAGGTTGAGCACTGACTTGAGCTCAGTGTCCCAATAGCTGGGCTTGGCTTAGGAAATGTCATAATAAAAGATGTGGCACATTTGCCATGTTAACTCCCATAAAGGGCAATGCACTGGCTGTTATGTATGTGTACGTCCCTCCCTGGCCTGCTCTGCCCAAGTGTTTGTGACTATTTTGCCCTCTCTAGGGACTAGCTCAGAAGAGAATAAAAGCCCAAACATTAGAGAGAACTGAAGGTAATTCTCCTTTAGCTCAAGTAACAGAGCCTTTTTTTTTTTTTCTTTTTTTTTTATAAACTGAGGATTCTCAGTTCTGCTTCTCAGACCATACTGACTCCTGGTTTCTGTTGTGTCTGTCTGCCATGGAGGTGGTTTATCATGTAAGGAATGATATGTACTACTAAGGAGACGGTTACAGGAGGAGATTGAGAGTCAGGCGAATTAGGTTCTTTTTGTGGTTCTACTACTGATTGATTATGATGTAGATAAGTTACTTAAAATCTCTGCCTCAGTGATAGACTGGGGATAATATTTTAAGCCACTTACTCTGTTCTTTGTAGGTGAAGCACTTTGACACCCCCTGAAGAAAGGCATTATAGGTCAGATATTTAGCGTTCAGGTACCTAAAGATGCAGTTAGGCACCTATTGGGATTTTCATAAGTGCCTGGGCGCCTATCTGCATCTTTAGGAACCTCTATGCCATTCAAAATCTGGCCCTATACATCTTTCTTACCCAACAATATACTGTACAGACGTATGAAGACTTTGATATAGCAAAAACTGTGAAAAGCGCTAAACATCAGACATTAAAGCAACACCTGTAGTTAACTCTTTCTGATCCCTGCATCCAAACATTAAACAAGCCACACAACACCTTTCTGAAGTAGGAACCACTATTATCCCCAATTTAACGGTGGTGGAGTGATTGAAAGTGGTTTACCCAGGGACCTACAGGAAGACCGTTACAGTTGGGAATTGAACCCAAGGCCTGACTTTCACACCCCTGTTCTATTTTCTAGAAAACACTGATAAGCTATTAAGGCATTTTGTATTATGGCAGGTTAACTGACTTTATGTTTAGAAACAAAACTGCTCCATGGATGCGGTCTCAGCACATACACAGATACAGAAAACTGTAATAAAGAGGATGGTACAACTACCTTAATTTCCTTTGGTCATTTTTCAATTCACTCTAATTTCCTAACTACAGTACTGTATATGAAAGATTCCTGTAGAAAGAGTTTTGCCTGTTAGAGGCCAACATGATTATGCCCATAAAGGCTTCAATTAAAGTCCAAGATCTGCCAGTATACGACCACACAATAGGGACTATTGTAATCTGAATGTTCCTTAAAAAGAGGTTGCTAGCTTTCAGTATTATAAATTATTCAATTTTCTTAAAATATGCATTTTAAATAAGTTCACTATTACAAAGTAAGCTAGATGTGTTGGGGTCCACTAGGCATAGCTATCAGGTAACTCGGGAAAGTGGAAGACCAAAGTGTCGATGAAACTCTTTTGCTCTGGGCCTACCTGAACCCCCAAACCCCATCTTGTGAACTCTCACCTACTTCTGTGCTCACTGCTTACATGCTGAAGCAGAAATGTAAGGGTCAGCTTTTCTAGCAGGCAGCTGCTGTAAACAGGCCTTGCAAGGCCAAAAAATAAGCAGACAAATGGGAATTTTTCTAATTGTAACGGCTAAAAAAGGAAGGGGTGGGAGAAGTAAAAGGGAGTAACAAACAAAGGCTTACACAGAACCAGTTTGGGGTAAAAAAGTAAAAGTTATTTGTATTTGTTGCACTGGATTTGAGGCATGCTGGTCTCCTAGTGCCATTTCAGAGCTCTGAAATAAACTTGGCTTGCTTTCTCCCCTCGGTGTCTTTATTGGTGCTAAGCACACCGGGCCACGGACCTTTGATGTCCCCTCGAGACCCTTAGGCGGTAACAGGTGAAATGAAAGTTAGAGACTCACCAAGCAGCTTCTAATGTTAGCTAAAGGAAAATTTAACAGAGATGGATCAAAGAAAGGAAAGGGGAGAGAAATCTGAATTAAAAATCAGAAGGAACTTGTTTTAATAGAAGCATCTGGATGCAAATCTGTTAAATTTGGAGTATTGTGTGCTGTCCTCCCCTACCCTGCTGTTTCACCACCTATAGACTTAAATCAAGACAGACTTGAGCATTCCAAGAGAAATGAGAACATGAGGGGTGCTTCAGTGACAATATATGTGCTTGGGGTAATCAAAGATCTGAGAGTCTCAGCTAAACATCACTGTCCCAAAGGAGACATCTGGGACTGGTTGTCTGCCCCCTCAACTGTTCCAGAAACCTGGAGGAGCATGATCCTGCAATGGTTGCACAGATTGTTGATGCTTGTCGCCATGGAGCTGCTGTCACAGAGGTTTCAGAGTTGTTCTAGAACCTGGGTGGTGACCAGCTACTGGAAGAAAGGGATAGCTGCAGCTGGTATCTTAGAAGGCTTTCCTCATGAGGTGCAGCAGTACCATGGAGGCTTTGGGAGAGGCGCTTTCCTGCCCAGTGTGCTTGGAGCTGTTCACTCCACCAGTGCTGGTCCTAACTTGTGCTCACAACTTCTGCAAGCAATGCCTGGAAAAGATCCTCATCCGCCAGAACTGCAGACATGTTAATGGACAGTTCTGCTGTCCTATGTGCAGGAAAGTAAGTAGAGATCCTCATTTAATCTTCTCTGTAGTCAGAGCTCTTCTCTTTATTTGCAAGACAAGGGTCTGCCCAAACTTTTCCCAACTGAAGGGGCACATTGCCAGCTTGCAAGGAGCCAGAGGCCATACCTAATTTAATTTAATAAAATGGAGCAGATGGTTGTGACTTCCCTGACATCTATTAAAAATGGTGCAGCCCATGGAGACTATAGGTCCAAGCATGTAATGTTCTATCCTGATCCAATCACAAGAACCTGGCAGGACAATTCTTAAATTCTTTCAGAAAATGTTGCTTAAATTGTTGGCAAACATGTTTTAAAAGGAAAGACATGGAACAAGGATATGCTGGAACACTTGCTATAAAATATCAGTCTTAAACTAAACATTTCCATGGATTTTAATCATACAGCTTTTTTCCCTGACTGTTTTTTCAAAATCTACAGGACTTGTGCTTATATCGCATGTAAATTAATTCCTTCTCTTGCATTAATTTGAATATAACTAGCTTAATATTCCTGTGGTTTTATAGACTTTAGCAAGTTAATTGAAGTCCTTCTTTTAGAGTCAGAATCTGCTACCATTATTCACATGGAGCAATACTTTACTTCTCAAGTGGTGCTACTCGATGTGAGAAATGGTGACAAAATCTGGTCCTAGGTTTTTACATAGTTCTTACTGGAGCAAAACTCCCATTGACTTCAATGATGTTTTGCTCAAGTAAGAATGGAGGAGTCTGTCTGCAGCTCTTATTCATAAGAATGAATCCAATTGATTTAAATGAGTAAGAGCTCCTGGACTGGAACCTCAGGATTTAGCTCTGAATGAGGGTTTTTTCTCTAACTATTAACAGAAGCCACGTGAGGGTCTCTGCTTAAATACAAGGGGCTAAATTCTGTATGTGGGAGCACACATTCAGTTCCTTTTGGTTCCAAATGTGGGTTTTGCACACATTTATTCAAAGGCAGAATTTGGACCACTGATACTGATGAGCCTTAGATTTATAAGGTATACGTTAGGAGGAAATTGCTGTCTAGATCACTTCGCTGCAGTACTGTATTTCAGTACAAGATCAAATTAATATAAACCACAACTGAAGAATGCCGATGTACTGTTTCTACATTACACAGCTATGAAACTATCAAAGAAGCAAAGTGTCTCCTGCGTCTCTCAAATAGTATGTAACAGTTTTTCTCACTTTTAGGTCATATATTTGAGGGGCAGAGGAATAATTGGATTACCGAGAAATATTCTGGTTGAAAGTATATTGGAAAAATTTAAGGATGAACTTGAAAACATTCGTGCCCAGGAGCAAAACCAGCTATCCCAAATATGTGAAGAACATGGGGAAAATATGAATTTGGTATACATTTACATATTTCTTATTTTTCCTTTATTTAGTTATTTGCACACCAAATCTGTCCTGTAAGTGTTCAGTATTCACTTAATCAAAATGAATTCTATTGGTTGGATATTGTAGTGGAATAGTCATATTCTAAACAAGCTAGTCCTTTATATCATGTTCAGTGACAAATAAACCACATCATTTGAATTTTAGACTATAAAAACATAAGTAAAGGGCAAATCCTACCATTTGAATTGCTTCTTTCCCAAATGGATTACTTCCATCTAGATGAGGAGTCTAGTTGGTGGTTTGCAGTTGGAAGAACTACCAGCCTCCTAATGAAATTCATGAAATCAGATTCACCCTGCAAAAACAAAATATAATGATATAAAAGGTCATTATTAATTAGTGCTTTACATTTTCAAAGCACTGCACAAAGATTAAGTGATTCACTAATTAGGGCCAGAGTTTTGCTACTTGTAGTCACATTGAGTAGTGCTTTATTCCACAAGCAGTCATATTGATTTCTGTGGGGCTACTTACAGAGGCCATAACTCAGAATGTTACATAAACGTGCCTAGCTAGAAGCACATGAGTAGTCGCACTGAAGTCAATATCTCAGGATTTCCTAGCTCTCATTCTGGTGGTCAGGCCACTAGACCTCTCACACCTTCTCAATGGCCCAACAACAAGCAACAACTGTCACTCCTGCAACAACATTAGAGAAAAGGGCATCAAAACATTACTAAATCATTTAGTTCAAGAGACACTAAAGCCTCATTCACTCCAACAACTGGGAGACCCACTAAAAATTACTATAGTTTAAGAATGAGTAACTGAATGAACCTGAAAAACAAGGAAAAATTCTTCAGAAGGTGTACATTGTTCATTTGATTTTAAAGAGCCCCACCACCACTTTGAAACCTTTCACTGGCTTCCTATTTCACAGCATCTAGTTCAAGTATCTTATCCTCACACTCCAAGCCCTTTATAAATCTGCCTCTCCCTGCTTGTCTGCTTTTATCCCTTACCAAGTCACTGCACCAGTGAAGCCACTCTCATCCACCCGCTCAGCCGCTTCTCACACAGACAGTTCTGTGCCTTCCTCCAGGCACGGAATACCCTTCGTGAACAAATCTGTAAATCACTGTTCTCTTCCAACCGTAAGACCTATTTCTGCCATGATGCGTACAAGAAATCAACCAATTAATAAAGACTTGATGGACAAATGAGAACAGTTCAACTTCACCTCCTACTGTAATTTTGTTTCCTGACAATTATAAACCTAACGTGTATAAAATGGTATGCATCTCCCCCCTCCAAACTTTATACATTACTTGTCTTCTTAGACAATAAGGTCTTCAGGGCAGTGATTGTGATTTCATATGTGCTTGTGCAACACTTACTACAATCCCTAATTATGGGTGGGCACTACTGTGATATAAATATTAAATAATTATATATATATAGTACTTGCGAAATGCCTGTTGAACGTAAAGTGCAACGTAGCTTGAGTAACAATTAACCTTCTTTCAGCATCTGTTCTTAAGAATGCTTAAGAAGTAGGGAGAGAGTATTTCTTTTGGGGTAGAAAATCTAATGTGTGTTGCTTGGAGGAGTTTGGATTACTAAAGTTCCACTGGAGAATGCCAATGGAACTGAAGATTGCTGTAGCATGAATTTTGCCCTTTTGAAGACAACCATCTCAGCTTCACTCTGAACATGTTTTCGACAATTGCACCAGTATTTACTTAGCAGACTAAGCCTAATGTTCTGGGTCAGTGTGCTACGTAGCTGACAACGTGTAAGCATACATGGCTGTACTAGAAAATGACTATGTTCTTTTCTCAGATGTGTCTGACTGATGATGAACCAATTTGTGCAATCTGCAAGCTCTTTGGAAACCATGAGCATCACAGTGTTGCAAAAATGTCTGAAGCTTACACAGCAAGAAAAATGACTTTTATTAAAGATATAGACTTATTGCTTCAGAAATCTGAAGGCACAGTACAAGCTAGGAAGGTATAGTACAAGTGACTCACTTTCTTTCAGTTTTATTAACAGAATGACATGACCTGATGTTCGATACAAGTTTAGGCAGATAGCCCTTAGGAAAGGATTAAGTTATATAAAATGATGTGGTTTAGTGGTGTGAGCGTGAGACTAAGTTGTATTCCTGACTCTTGACTTCTTCTGTGATGTTGCCAAATCACATAACCTCTTTGCCTTTAGTTCCCCATAGGTAAAATGAGGTTAATAAAGCTTACCTCACAGGAGTGTGAGGAGGATTAATTAGTCAATGCTTATCAAACACTTTGATGATGAAAAGTTTTAAGTATTATCATTGAACTCAGACTGATGAACAGTCACACAGCTTGGCTGATGCTATTTGCAAAGGGGGTACATGCAACCCTGTCCTCCAGAATAATCTCAGTGGGGTAGCAGAGGCCATGGTCTTTACCTGGTGGGGCAGATTTGGGAGAGGCCACCCAGTACACCTGAAGGCCCTTGGGAGGAGCAAATAGGAGCCAGGCCCCCACCCAAAATCATCCAAGATTCAATAGATCCCAGGTCTGGAAGGAGTGAGTGGCTCTGGAGAGTTGGTAGGGCACACTCTGAGGGAGGGGTTGGAAATTCTCTGAATGGACCCTGCAGGATTCAGTTTGTGCGGCCCACAGTTGACCCTGCAGTTTGTACACCACTGCTATCGAGCCCAGTATCCTGACTTCAGCAATGACCAATATCTGATGTTTCAGAGAAAGGCAAAAAAGCCATAAGGCACCAGTCCAAATGTATAATACTGTACGGGGCAGGGAATACTACCTGATCCCTGTGGCACCTTGAAGCAAGGGATTTATTTACAGGTCCAAGAGGATATGCAGTCCTGGTTGGTGCACGCAGTAGAGTGTGCTTTCATTTTCTGAGCCTAGTTATTTGCAGGACGCATAGAATCACTGGCTCCAGGATCCAGTAGTCTGGAACTCTTCTTGTTTGCCTGGCCAGCCTCTCCTTTGGCTGAACAAAGGTAACACTACATTCAACTGAAATCAAGCCAGCCTTTTACATTTATACTTGCTTGCTTGATTGGACACAAGCTTTTGGGTTCCTGGCCCTGGGAGCTCTAAACAATTAGTCTGTCTGTCCCCAAGTAGCTTCAACCCACCTGGCTTCTTCCCAGGGACACTTCCTATACTCCCGAGCCCTCCTGGTCTTTTATAAATCACAAACTCCAAAGGCTATTTTCCCTGGCATCCCTCACAGTTGGCTCCCTCTTACTGAACTGCAGGCTGCTCTTATTTTCCTAGAAATTCCCTTAGTCACCTGACCATTTGTCATGTGACTTCACTCACAAGCTAAATCTGGCACTGGTGTAGCTGATCCCCCAACCTTCTTGAAGGGCCTGTGAAAGAATGACTAAAATATCTTTAGCTTTTTAATTGTCAACATGAGAAGGGTAGGCATGTAGATTGTATGTGGTTTGGCAAAGTTTGATGACAATTTTCCAAGAGTTAATGGTACGGTAGGCTTCTCTGATGACTTTACATTGTCCCTTGTTATTTGGGGTCATGTGAGCTTGCTAACCCTATTCCTTCCCAGGCTCTCAATCTTCTGTGGATGCCTGACCTCCACTTGGCTGGGATATAGAGAGTCACACAAGAAGATTGGGATGACCTTGAAAACTGGAGTAATAGAAATTGGATGAAATTAAATAGTACAATGTGCAAGGTCATCCACTTAGGGACTAACAACAAGAGTTTTTGCTAGAAGCTGGGGACTTACCAATTGGAAGTGACAGAGGAAAAGAAAGACTGGGTGTATTGATCGACCACAGGATGACTATGAGTCACCAATGCAATCCAGCAGTGAAAAAGTCTTATGCAATCCTAGGATGCATTAGGCAAGATATTTCCAGTAGAGCTAGGGAAGCATTATTACCATTGTACAAGGTACTGGTGAGCCCTCAACTGGAATACCGTGTGCAATTCTGGTCTCCCATGTTTAAGAAAGATTAATTCAAACTGTAATATGTGCAGAGAAGGGCTACTAGGATGATCAGAGGAATGGAGAACCTGCCTTAAGAGAGGAAATGTATGGTGCTTGACTTGTTTAGCCTAACAAAATGAAGGCTGAGGGAGATATGATATGATTACTCTCTATAAATATTTCACAGGGATAAGCACCAGGGATGAAGATGAGTTATTTAAGTTAATGGCCAATGCTGGCACAAGAATGGATATAAACTGAGTATCAACAAGTTTAGGCTTGAAATTTGACAAAGACTTCTAACCCTCAGAGGAATAAAGTTCTGGAACAGGCTTCCAAAAGGAGTACTAGAGGCAAAAAACCTAGCTTGTTTCAAGACTAAGTTTGATAAGGCTTATGGGGGGAGGTTTATGAGGTCACCTACGATGGCATATGAACCACTGGTGACTGCTTTTAGCAAATATCTCCAATGGCCAGAGATGGGACTCTAGACGGGGAGGGCTCTGAGTTACTATAAAGAATTCTTTTCCTGGTGTCTGGCTGGCAGGTCTTGCCCACATGTTAAGAGTCTATGGATTGCTATATATGGGGTCAGGAAGAATTTCCCCCCCAGGTCAGATTGTCAGAGACTCTGGGATTTTTTCTTTTGCCTTCCTCTGCAGCATGGGGAACATATCACCTGCTCGTTTGAACTAGATGCTCTGAAACTTGCAGTCTTTACATCAAGATTTGAGACTTCAGTAACTCAGCCAGGTTATGGGCCTACCGCAGCAGTGGATGGGTGAGGTATTGTGGCCTGCAATGTGCAGGAGGTTAGAGTAGGTGATCATGATGGTCCCTTCTGGCCTTAAAGACTATGAGTTGTACACAATACAATCAGGAAACTATTTGCCCGCAAACTCTTCCTGCCCTACAAAAGGCCTAAGGGCCTGCCTGACCTTAGCAGAACTCTGAACGCAAAGTGCTATAAAATGTAATTGCAATTATTTACAACTACAATTGCTTTTGAGCACAAATGGGAGGCAATGTTGAAACCACTTTAAAATTTAAGGCCTAAAACATATATCTAGATCCAAAATTATTTTTGAAAGTTAAAATAACTTCTCACACTTTTAACTATTTTGAAAACTTCTTGTGGACATTACTAAGAAACCCTGCATACATTTTTTTTTAAACAGGAAACAGAAAAGCTGATCAATGAACTCCTATCCAGCACTACAGACACCAAGGTGATGATTGACACAGTTGGGATCAGTTTACTTAAAGGGATAAGGTGCAGAATTGCAGAACTGAAGACAAAACTACACAAGGACTATTCAACAAAATTAGAAAAACTGCACCTAGTAGAGAGTGAAACTGAAGCCCCCAGGCAGCTTTATCAGCAAATGAAAACTCTTTTGGAACAACATTCCAATTCAGTACAATTTCTTCAAGAGGATAAAAAACTCAGGAGCAAGATGGAAAAACTTATAGAAGGAAGGTCATTGTATCAGGATCCATCAAAGTATAAAATTTCTGTGCGACGATATTTTGAAGAATTGATCAGAGGAATCAACATCAAGGATTATATCCCTACTACATCAGATGAAATGCTTGCAAATACTAGTGACCTGTATGAAGCACGCAGGCCAGAATGCCCTGCTTTTGCTTTTTCAGGTGAAAGTCCTGATCAGTCCTTCTGCAAAAGAGTATTAGGCTTATTTGAGAAATCAGGTAGCAAGGAGCAAGATCTTTTCACAAAAGCATCTTGCCCTGACTGTAGCAGTACACCAGGTACTAGCATTGATTCGTCATTCATGAAAGATTAGTCAAAAATGTAAAATATTAAAAAATTGATCTCTTGCAATTTACTTGTTGGAATTTGCCAATCATATATGCTGCCTATGTTTCCTACAAACCAAAAAATAAAATAGTTGTAAATGTAAACAGGTTGAATTGACACATACCTTCTTGTGTGCCTTATTGCTTCATTATTATTTCACAGAATAACATTGTTTGGAAGGCAGTGGTAGGAAAGCAACCTAAAAGAAGGTGGAATAAGTTACAAGAAGAGTAATTTAGAAAAATTAAGCAGAAGAAACAGATTCTGTGCAGCAATCTGTAGTGTGTATAACATTTCTCACTGCGGCCTGATTTTTGTAAGCGTTGAGCAACCACAACTCTATCTGCAAACAATGGGAACTGCAGATGCTCAGCACCTCTGAAAAAAACCCAGAAGTTTAATGCTTATGTTTGAGTCCTAGGAAACTTATTCTGACTAGCCATATTTGGCCAAGCACAATGAATTCCTCATAAATTTACCTATTAATGCAAATGAATGTGTTCCATGAAGGAAGTGTCAACATTATTTAAAATGTATGCCTCAGGAAAGAAAGAAAGAGACTAGCCTACTGTATATATGGCAGTCTGCAGTGTGTATTTCTCTCTGATCGTCCTTTTCCACTGCTGGAGCATACAAGAGCCACAAGTATATTATTCTGAACATGTGTGCTTTTACATTTAATTTGCCGAGTACAATGTCCACTCCCCCCTTTTTTCCTTACATTAATTAATAAATCAGAATACATGCATTCCTGACAGACAAGGTAAAGCCTGCTTGCTGTCTACGTGGGTCTTCTGTGAGCAAAACATTATTGAGCTTATCAGCTTGGGTTTCCATTGGCTCATGAATTTTGTACCCAGACACTTGTTGCACTAAACATGCTTTTGAAATATGGCTACAAGTCTCAGAACTTCATATGAGTAATTTGCAAGAATCCCTCTCCTCCCCACACTTTGGTTTCAAGAGCTGTAGACAGCCATCCCATGAATACCAGTTGATATTCACGAAAGACAGTACAGAATTATAACAAGTAAGGAATAAGCTCAAACAACACTATTTGGTGTGGGCAGAGGTCTGGAGGAGTCAGGGGATTGATAGTAGTATATAAAGGCTTCCCCTGTAGCATGCCATTTCAAATCAGGCCCAGAACTGGTAATGACCAAGGCCTCAATCCTGCATGCTGCTCTGTATGGTCAGACCTCTGTGTCCACAAGCAACCCATGGATCTTCCTGTGGGCCTAGGTGTGTCACCTATGTACAGCAGCTTGCAAGATCTGGGTCCAAAAGTTGTTATGCTTTTATAGTTCTATGTGAAAAGAGTGGACGGGCATAAGGGAGGGAGTGGCAGAAAAGGGTGGAATGAATTAATTCTAAGGAGAGGGATTTATGAACATGGACCTATTTTGCATACAATTGTCTCAAAGCTATTGCACTTGGTTTCCTAACTGCTGCCACAGATTATTTCAAGTTCACACACACTACCATCTTTTCTTCCTCAATCATTATCTTGTTGAGTGTCACCAATGACAACAGAGCCGTTTTCCAAGTCACCAATTTACATCTTCTCCATATTCATTAGTTTGAGATGCTTTGCCTCCCATGTCTACCCTGTCTAGGTCTCCTAGATACCATTCTTCCTCCTCTTTGGTATTTTGACCAAAGCTCTGAGTTTTATATCACCTACAAGTTGCACACCTTCCTCCTGCAGGTCATTGTCGTATAGAGTGAACAAGATTAGGACTAACACCAATTCCTGTGGTCTTTTCATCAGTCACTTTTTTCTTACACAGGAGCTGCTAAAGGGCTGAGTACTCTTTATTCCTAATGGAAATTGTATTCAATAGGTGATCAGAATTTCAGAACACTGAGAGCACTATCTGTGTCCACTTACTACTGCTCTCTGACAATGGTTATTAGGCCAATTTTGAATAATAATATTTTAATCATAATTTCTAATCTTGCATACTCGTTAATACTACTGTGTACGTCGATTGTCAGCCAGAGCCTCAGATGGTATAAATTGATGTAGCTCCACAGCAGTTAATGGCAATGTGCCAATTTACACCAGATGAGGATCAGACTCTATGTTTTCTTCATCATCCCTATGAATTCACTGATTTTCTCAGTACCCAGCTTAATTTTAGTGTAGTTGACCTTTTCCATACCTCCCTATGTAACAAAAGGAAAAAGTTTTAGGCGCCCACGCCATAAAGAAAGGGAGGGTGGTCAAAAAACCCCTTAGAATTGTTGGCAACCTCCCTGTGGATTGTAATCCCCAAGCTGAGAACCCATGATAGGGAGTCTTTCCTAGTATTTTACACTTAAACTGTAATTTCTTGGTCCCTCCATCAATACTATTTTAAAAATATTGGTGCTATATATTAAATTTCTCTTCTAAATTAAATTCAGGCCGACCAACAGGATTGATGAACAGCTGTCCCTTATTTAAAAACAAACAAACAAGAACTTCAGCCAACCAGAAATTGATAAAAAATTATTCACTCTCTAAGGAAAAAACAAACACTTCAGTAGCAGGGCAGTTTATGACTGAATGAAGTGCAGACCAGTTTTGTTCTCTAAGACAATAGAAATGAACCTTTCTAATTATGACATAGTGAGCAATTGTCAGTGACGAAGCCATGGCCATCAGTCAAAGTGACAGCCTCAGTAGAATACAGTCATTGAATAAATATTTCCTGCTTTGGAAAGAAATGCTTCAGCTATGGAACTCTTCATTTTTGAGAAATACCGTAGGTCCACTCCATCATTCATCTAGCAGAAGGAGACTTTTTTCCTTTGGAGCATTCTGTTCCATTGACATCAGCCTGGCACATTAAACATCCCATTGGGCCCTCCAGAAATATCCAATATATGGCACTGGACTGCGTGACACATTAGCTGTCAGAAATTTGGTTGGGAACCCCTCGAGGGAGATACATCACTTTGAACTGAACTCTTGCTCACTGTGACTCATGCAAAATAATATAAAATGTAACAACTATTTTTCTTCAGTGAGTCAGTTCTTGTTTCCAAGCCAGTAATGAGTTATTGTAGGCCAGGGGGAAGGCACATGGCTCAAGAAGAGAGGGTACTATGTGAGGGACTGTATTTCACCACTGAATGCCACTATTGGCAAATCTCTCTACTGGGTACTCACACTCCATCTTGTGACCAAAGGCAGAACTGCAGGATCTGTCAGTCATACAGCAGAGCCTTAATCCAACCCAAACCGAAGTTTCTGGCATTGCAGCAGAACCACTGCCTCTGTATGCAGGGCAAAATGTATCAATTTACAACCAAGTGTAAAGTCAAAAGGTATCTTGGAAACAGGCAGTCTGTTTGGGACACAGCTTTGCCTGCCGTGAGAGAGAGACTGAATTTTTACTTGGCTTGGCTTTTGGCACTCAACAGAGGCATCAGAGCTTAATTTGTTCCACTTCCAAGATGGCAGCCTCACCCAGGGAGATGTCAAGTCAGCCTAAGAAACACCATGAACACATCCCTAATTTAAGGCTAAACCAAAAGGCTCGCTCAGGCAGCAGGACAGACACCAGAATGAAAGCTATCTTATCCCTAAGCAGCAGGGACTGGTGAAAACAATATCAGAGGGCGTGATGGACAGTCACCTGCAAGTGCTCACCAAGACAGCCCTGACAGACACTCAGCTTCATGGATGAATCATTTTTCAGCCGCTTCCTTCATCTGGGGGGGGACAACCTTAAAAGATTCCTCTAGGTATTGACTATTAGCCAAAATGGATCCCCATGCTCCTGGTGTACCCAGCGGCGTATTATCGCCCAGGCCGACAAGACCTAGGCCTAGGGCAGCAAATTTGCAGGGGCGGCAAATTTGAGTACCCACGGAGAAGCTCCCCTGCTCCAGCTCGCCTCCTCTGCGAGCGTGCCGCCGCAGCCTGTTTCTCTCCCCTACCTCCCAGCGCTTGTGCCGCGAAACAGCTGTTTCGTGGGGCAGGGAGGGAAGGGGGTGGAGGGGGAACGTGGCGCGCTGGGGGAAGAGGCGGGGCCAGGGCGGGGATTTGGGGAAGGGATCCAATAGGGGCAGGGAGGGGGCGGAGTTGGGGCAGGACTTTGAGGAAGGGGTTGGAATGCAGGTGGGGAAAGGGTGGAGTCGGGGCGGGGCCAGGGGCAGGCGGGGTGGCAGTTATTTCAGGGCCTAGGAGCGGCAAAATCATTAATCCACCACTGGGTGTACCTAAACCTCTGACTGCCAGAACCTGGGACTGGATGACTGGGACTGGATCACTCAAACTGTCCTGTTCTGTTCATTCCCGCTGAAGAATCTGGCACTGACCACCTGACCACTGTCAGAGGATAAAATACTGAGCTAGATGGACCATTGGTCTGACCCCGTATGGCCATTCTTATGTTCTTATTATTTCTCATACTGAACACAGGGCTGCCCGGGGCAGGGGCAGTTTGCCCCAGGCCTCCTGTTTGCGAGAGCACCCAAAATGATGGAGGGGTGGCTGGGCCAAATTTCAGTGGGTGGCATTGCAACCTGGCACACAGGGTCACAGCACCACTGAGGTTTGGTGCCCGCCATCCACACTGCAGGCAGGGCCGGCTCTGGCTTTTTCGCCGCCCCAGGCGAAAAAGCCTCCGGCCGCCCCCCTCTCACGGCGCGGGGGGGGGGGGCGGCCGGAGCCCTGGGGGGAGGGCGGCGAGCCCCGGCTGGGGCTCGGCTCTCCCCCTCGGGCGCCCAGGCAGGGCGCCGCGGGGGAGCGCGGCCGGAGCCCTGGGAGGAGGGCGGCGAGCCCCGGTGGGGGCTCGGCTCTCCCCCCCCCGGCGGCCAGAGCGCCACGCCGCCGCCCTCCTCCAGGTGCCGCCCCAAGCACCAGCTTGGGTGCCTGGTGCCTGGAGCCGGCCCTGACTGCAGGGAGCAACTCACTCACCCCCGCTGGGGCCAGATCCCATCGTCACTGCCTCTGGCATTATCGTACTGAGCCCAAGGCAACCCATCAGGCTGAGAGCCTGGGGGTAGGAGTGGAGTTGGGGATACCAGTTCCACTGACATTGGGGCTGAAGCTCAGTGAGAGGCAGGACTGGGAGCAGCCTTCCAGCTGCATGCAGAGCAATGCCTCCCATCCCCATGGAGAGGACAGCAACCCCACAGGCCTGTGCCCTCTCCCACAGTCTCACTTATCATACAAATAATTTCCTAGGCGAATTATTGCTTTGCTCATTAAAACCCAGGCACAGACCCGCTTTTCCCTTTCTGTGGCTGACAAAAATATTGTCAGCTTCTCTACTTGTACCCAAACAAAGAGTTAGACACAAAAAAATCCCACTGGTACCTCAGTTCTAGCTCCTCTCTCCTCTCATGCACAGAGCCCAATAAAAGAGAATGATAAAACTGACAAACCAAGATCTGCTATCACTGCTCTTTCTCTTCCATGCTTCCTGACTCATTTTCCTCAGAAAAGAAGGTGAATCAGAAAAGTCAGACAATGAGATCCAGGCCACCTTTTCCGAGGGAAATTTTATTAAATGAGTTAGAAAGGTCATAAAGACCAGACAAAACTCAAAGGACAAGATCAAAGGATGAAAAGTACTCTAAAACCAGAAAGAAAGGGAAACATTTGCCCTCTACCAGTTAAATTGAGTGTAAGCATTCCACTTCTCTTTCAATCAGCAAACAGTCAAAACAGAGTGAGATTCCTTAGCTAAATAGAAGGGATTCAACATACAGAGTATGGAATATTATAATATTCCTAGGAACAAGTCTGATTAAGTTGATCTCCCAAAAATTGATCATTGATTTCTTTCCTAAAGTTCTAAAAGCAGGAAAAACACTTACAAAGATTCATGAGACACCAGCTGCATCTACATGTTTTTCCAGGGACTGCCTTTGTTGGGCCTAATGATCTTACAGAAAATTGAGGGGCACAGAACATAGACACCATGTCACTGCTTAATATATGTATTACACATAATTATAGCATTTACCTTCATGGCTGGTCCAAGAGAGACCCTTGTTTTCAGATACACTTATGAGTGGGAAGACCAGAAAAGTTCCCAATCTGAGAAGATCTGCTTTCACAGGGCTCTATCCTCAACATACTCCCAAAACTTTCCAGTGACTACCTCGGACATCATAGATTCCAAGGCCAGAAGGGACCCATGTGATAATCTATACTGATTTCCTATATAATACAGGTCATAGAACTCCCCCAAAATAATTCCTAGAGGAGATTTTTTAGAAAAACATCCCACCTTGATTTAAAAATTGTCAGTGATGGAGAATCCACCACAGCCCTTGGTAATTGTTCCAAGGCTTAATTATTCTCACAGTTAAAAATGTACACCTTATTTCTACTCTGAATGTGTCTAGCTTCAACCTCCAGCCATTGGATCATGTTGTACCTTTCTCTGTTAGATTAAAGGGCCCATTATTAAATATTTGTTCCTCATGTAAGAACTTATAGACTGTAATCAAGTCACCCCTTAACCTTCTCTGTGTTAAGCTAAATAGAGTGAGCTCTTTGAGTCTATCACTATAAGGCATGTTTTCTAATCCTTTAATAATGCTTGTGGCTCTTTTCTGAACCCTCTCCAATTTTTCAACATCTTTCCTGAAATATGGATAGCAGAACTGGACACAGTATTCCAGCAGGGGTTGCACCAGTGCCAAATACAGAAGTCAAATAACTTCTCTACTCCTACTTGAGATTCCCCTTCTTATGCATCCACGGATCACATGAGTCCTTTAAGCCACAGTGTTGCACTGGGGGCTCATGTTCAGCTGATTGTCCACCCTAACCCCCAAATCCTTTTCAGAATCACTGCTTCCTAGGATAGAATCCACCATCCTGTAAGTATGGCCTACTTTCTTTATCCTTAGATGCATACATTTAGCTGTATTAAAACTCGTATTATTTGATTGCACTTAGTTTACCAAGCAATCTAGATAGCTTTGTATTAATGACCTGTCGTCTTCCTTATTTACCACTCTCCCAATTTTTGTGTCATCTGCAAACTTGAACAGTGATGATTTTATGTTCTTCCAGGTCATTGATAAAAATTTTAAATTGCATAGGGCCAAGAACAATCTCTGGAGGATCCCACTAGAAACACACCTGCTTGATGATGATTCTCCGCTTAACAATTACATTTTAAGACCTATCAATTAACAAGCTTTTAATCCCTTTAATGTATGCTGTATGCATTTTATATCACTCTAGTTTTTCAATCAAAACGTCAGGTGGTATGAAGTTAAAAGCCTTGCAGAAGTCCAAGTATATTACATCAACGATATTACCTTTATCAGCCAAACTTGTAATCTCATAAAAAATCTAGTTTGAACGCATTTATTTTCCATAAACTCATGTTGATTGGCATTAATTATATTACTGTTCTTTACTTCTGTATTAATCAAGTCCCATATCAGCTGCTCCATTAACTTGCCTGGGCTCGATGTCTGGCTAACAGGCTTATAATTACCTGGGTCATCCTGTTTTACTCTTTTTAAAATATTATCACAACTTTAGCTTTTTTCCAGTCTTAGAAAACCGGGGAAGTTCCCGAAGACTTATTGAAAATAAACATTAATGGTCCAGTGAGCTCCTCAGCCAGCTCTTTTAAACTCTTGGATGCAAGTTTATCTGGACCTGGGGATTTAAAAATGTCTAACTTTAGTAGATGCTGTTTAACATACTCCTGAGATAATAGTGAAATGGAAAGCATGTTACCATCATCATATGATGAGACTACATCCATCTGTTTTTTTCCCCAAATACAGAACAGAAATATTTATTGAACGCTTCTGTCTTTTCTGCATTATTATTGATAAATGTACCATTTCCTTCTAGTAATGGACTAACACCATTGTCAGGATTTGTTTTGTTCCAAATATACTTTAAAAATACCTTCTTGTTGTCCTTAACATTGCTAGCCATCAATGTCTCCTTATGTTCCTTTGCTTCCCTTATCAGTTTTCTACAATTCCTATCTTCTGATTTATATTCATTACTATCAACTTCCCCTTTCTTCCATTTGCTATATGTTATTTTTTAATTTTGTATAGCTGCCTTCACTTCCCCTCTAAACAAAGTCAGTTTTTTAACCAATTTGGCTTTAGTCTTCGATTGTAGCTTTTTGGGCATCTAGTCAGTGGAAAAGCTACTCTGATCAAATCAGCAACACATCCATGTTACCTAGGAAACAATCTAGTTTGAAAGCATATGCTAGAATTTGGATAAAATTCAAATATTGGGGTGAGTGGGGTGGGTTGAGAGAACAGTGTGCAAACAAATGCTGCCAAAATTCACAATACCCTAGAGCTCCAAGAGCAAAGTAAAGGTTAGTTCATGCAACTGCATTGGACAATATTTTCAAAGCTCATAAAGCAAGATCATACCTTGCCATCATAACACCGGGTTTCCAAATTTCTCAAAGCATGACTCTCCTGAATCCACACATCAGCCACAGATTTTCAACATGGAACTTAACTACAGTTCTGCAAACTCTGTTAAAGTCAACGTCTGAACTATTTCAATTAATAACTTTATATTTATCAAAACTAAAAGTTACCCTCTTCACAGCCATGACATCAGTGAGAAAAGTATCGGAATTACCAGCCTTTTCTATTGAAGATCAAATCTGATCTTTCATCAAGATACTATCATCTTAATCTCACCAGAGGGAGTTATACCACTTTCCACAGGTCTCAGGACATAATTCTTCATTCTCTTCCAATTCCAGTCACATGCAAAAAAAGACATGGCATATGCTGGAATTCAGGCGGTTAATGCAGGTCTAAACAGTAGGGCAAATCTGTGAGAAAAATATTCTGTCCGGTTGTATTAGTGAAACAAAATATCAAAAGTTTATAGGTAGGTGTGTGAACTGTGTTTAATACAACTCACACATCTTAAAAGCTTGTGATTCAGAATATTGCAATCACATGAAGAAATGAGTGCAAACTGTTCCAGATCCAGAGCTACTGCTCCAACTGAGAAATTAGCCGTAACATAGCATGAAATTCTTTGGCAATCAGTAACATTTTCAATGTAATTGACTTTCAGTGGGACTTATGAGTCTAAGGCACTTTTGAAAGTTTTACCTTGAGTTTCCAAGCTGGGGTGACTCACAAAAAAACAAACAAACAAACAACCCCTCCCCCACAGACTCTTGTGAAAAATGCAGCAGCCCCTTCTTTTTAAGCTTCCTCCCTTGTCTCTCATCATCACTATCTACATTCCAATAATGAGGGCTGTCAGACATGAACTTTGATAGAGAAAGGAAAATATTCTCACCAAATCTATTTTTCTTATATGACAGTTTGTGTCCTAAAATCCAAACTTTGGCAAAATTTGTGCTTATACAAATGTAAGCCGAGTCTAAATGAGCTCTCCCTTGACATCTAGTGGTGAGCTGTGGAAAAAGACTTCAGGAGCTGATCTTGTTTGAATGGACACACCCACCCTGCCTAGGTGCTCAGCATGATGGGATTGCTTGCCCAAATGATCACTTGTGGCTGGTGTTAGATCCCCAGTCTCCTTGTTATTGGGACAGGAGTAATAAAGTGTTGTTATCCTTGTTGTGTGAACTCAGGGCAGCAGAACTGTACCTGGCATACCCCGATGGAGGGACTCACCCTCAACTGAATGGCACTCGGTAGACATGGGTTCCAACGCCCAAGGGGCGAGGTGTGGTGTGGCTGTGAGTTGACCTGTTTGTTTTCCATGGTATAATAAATAAGCTAATTTAGAGTGTTTTTGTACTGTTCAGAACTGAAATCACTGATACCTAGATTTAAGGATTAGACCTACTTTGGGACAGTGTGTTTATTGCAAGAGATTGTCCACTGTGCACCAGCAGTGAGGCTCCCCCACCAACAGCTGAAATCACTGAGAGCTGTATTAAATGGGGGGCCCTGAAGACATCTTGGTGTGTGGCCAGTTTGGTGGCTGGCAGAGAGGTGTGGTAAGCGGCCAGCAGGGAAGTTGGTGGAGAGGGCTAGAGCAGAGCCCTGCTGAGAGGCATGGCAATCAGCTGTTGGGGTGATGAGCAAGTGCCTGAGCGTGTAAGGTGCCTCCTTACCACCCCTTCTGCACAGGATGGGAGGTGAACTCTGTGGCTGAACCTCTGAACTCTGGGGCTGCACCAGCCAAGGACAGCAACTGTGAGTGGGGTATAGAGAAGGGATGGGAACATTAAAGGGACTTTTGGGCTGCTGGACTTAAGAACATGAGGGGAAATAGACAGTGCCCAGCTTACTTGGGGGTGGGTCTGTTGCTCATGGTTTATGTTTATGAATCCTAGTTGTGGTGTTCTCTCAAATTAATGCTGAGTTACTTCCCTCCTTTTATTAAACGTTTTTGCTAAACTCAGACTCTGTGCTTGTGAGAGGGGAAGTATGACAGCGGAGCCACCGCCAGCAGCAACACAAAAGTAAGGGTGGCATGGTATGGTATTTCCACCCTTACTTCTGTGCTGCTGATGACAGGGCACTGCCTTCAGAGTTGGGCCCTTGGCCAGCAGCCGCCACACTTAGGCCGCCCAGCTCTGAAGGCAGCACAGAAGGGTGGCAATACCACCATCTCCCTTAAAATAACCTTGTCCCCCCCCCCCGCAACTTCTTTTTAGGTCAGGACCCCTAATTTGAGAAACACTGGTCTCCCTGTGAAATCTGTATAGTATAGAGTAAAAGCACACAAAAGACCAGATTTCATGGTTCATGACATGTTTTTCATGGCTGTGAATTTGGTAGGGCCCTACATATATAGAATGGAGTTATGGTGGATAAGGCATATGGCCCTACCTAGCGCTGTACACTACATGGGTGTATGTGCCCGTGCACATGTACGTTTGCTAGGCTGCTGGAGACATTAACTCCTCTCAGAATATATTTCTTCTCTTGACCCCAGTTTCCCCTTCTTGCCGTCATACAGAATGATGCAACACAACATCACCACATAGGAGTGAGACCTGTGATATCAGCTCCTTTTCCTGTTTGAAGTTCTTTTATGGCAGTGCTGCACATCAGCATACAGGTTACTCTTTGCACAAACCAATTTAAAACACAATCATTCCAGTTTCTCAAACTGTTCTTTGGATTAAAGGCTTGGATTACTGGGAGGCAGCTCTGTAGGTTGGACCAAGGCTCCCAGGGACAGATCCTGCCATTCTGGTTATGAATACATGTTCTGAACATACAGAGGTGCAGGAATTCAGGGTCACAGAATTTACAGAACAGTAGATCCCAGGACATTCATGCTAGATAATGAAAATACCATTTTATTATTCTTAGAACTGTGATTGCTAACGTCCTGCTTCCCCAAGTGAATACAAGGTGTTCTCAGACAATGACAGCTTTCCTGACACTCCCAATTACCGGGCTCTTAACAGGACAACTCAACGGGATGAGGGACGGCAAACAGACTGTCTTGGGAAAACTGGGATGGAGACATAGGCTAGGGCAGCAGGGCATGTTCCCGCACCCCTGGGCTTGAAGTGGTTTCCATTATGTACAGGGTTTAATTGGTTCAATGGCTCTCAGCACCCCCCACCATACAAACTGTCCCAGCATCCCTGGAGAGGGGCAGCTGCCCACTCTGGATTTGCTCTGCCTCCAGCAGGGGTGTGTGTGTGTGAGCCCCTCCCCCTCTGCTCCCCCGGAGGGAAGAGTCTGAGCTCCTACCCCTTTGGCTGGGGGGGGGAGCGGGGGCGGAATCAGAGGTGAAGCCGCGTATCGCGGTTCATAACTCAGCTCCTCCTCCAAGTTATGGCGCTCGGCGCGGGGGTTGGAGCCACCCTAGTCTCGCCTCCAATTAGGCGGTAGGCACGTGTGCGGGGGGCTCTCCTCCAATGAGAGACCAGGCTCCTCTAAAGAGGCGGTGTCACCCAGTCTTCGATCCAATGAGAGTGGAGAATCTCCGGTGAGGGACGGGTCGCTCTACCTCCCCGGAAACGTGCCAGGGGCGGTGCCTGCCTGCCCCTTCTCCAATGAGCGGGGCGACGCGACATTGCCCCCCCTTCCCGTGATGCATCGCGGCGAGCGGCCGCAGGGCAGCCGTGACGAGCGACTCCATCCGGGTCCTGGGCGCCGCTCCGGGTCAGCCTGCAGCAGGTAATGGGGCTGCGGCGCCGCCATTGCTCGGGGGCAGCGCCCGGGTAGCGGCTTGGGGGGCGGGCAGACCTAGGGAGAATGGGGGCTTCCTGGCGGCCAGAGGGGCCGGAGGCCCGGCCGCAGGGAGCGAGGCGCCGCGCGGAAGCAGGCCGGAAGGGAACGCCGTGCGGGTCCCTGCTGGCTGAAGGCAGGTGCTGGCTGCACGCCGGGCTCGCCCTAGCGGCTGCCTGCTCGGTAGGAAGCAGCAGCTGGGCCGTGTCGTCTTCTGGTTGCTGCCTGTGGAGCGCGACCGCGTGCGTGGGGCGGGCTGAACCAGGGCTTCTCCCCGGGGCGGCGGGGCCGCGCTCTGCCATGGTGCTGCTGCCGCCGCGGGTGGGGGCTCTCAACCGTCTCCCTCCGCTCACGTGTTTATGCATTTAAGGTTTTTTCACCCCCCCCTCAGACTAACGTGAAGCCCCGGAAGTGCCGCCCCCGGGCGCTGCTGATTGGCTATATGGTTTCCGTTCTCATGAGCGATAGGCTGTGAGGGCTGCTAGCGGCTGTGAACGTCACTTCCGCTATCATGTTTGTGGGTAGGGGAGACCTTGGCGGGGAGGGGTGCTCTCTCCCCCCGAAACCCTCAGAGCAACAGTAGCCGCCGCTTCCTCTGCGGCCGGACGGGAGCGATCGGTGGCTTGAGCCGCCCACCCCCGCTCTGCTCCCGGCCCTTCTCGGGGAGACTCAGCTCTGCCTCCTTAATGGCGCGGGGAGGCAGGTGAGCCCCAGCTCCCGCTGCTCTGCGGGGACCGCCGGGAAACCCAGCATCCCCAGTGCCCTTGGCCGAAGTCGCTAGCGTCAGGCGGCTGTGGTGGGCAGGAGGATGCTGTTGCTGGGAAGGGCAGTTCGCAGCTAATGAGGCCCGATGGGATGGAGTGACGGGGAAGCGCATGTGAAAACCTTCGGTGAGGTGAGTTACACTGCAGTGCCCTTTGAGCAGGTAACGAACTGTTAATGCGCTTTATCTCTTGGTTAGGCTTCAACAGATTTGACCAAAAACGTTTGAGGCTTTGACACTGCTGCTACGACCTGCAGGTATTGACAACCGTGACTCGGATTTAAAACAGACCTGGTGGAGTAAGTGAAGGCTCCTTGAAATAAAAAAGGTGTTTCTGCTTGCACAATGAATTCCATGCTTAAGCACCTTGCACTTTGGGTTGGCTTTATTGTGTTGCATATTTAAGCATTAGCATTTTGAAGTATGTCTGGATGCAGCTATTATGCATAGCAGCTTGTATCTCATACCGATTTGAATGATAAATTCGAGATTGGGAATAGTTCTCTGTTGCATTAGGTATTGCTGCAATATAGTTACCAGTGTTTATCATACAATCTACTATTTATATTGGCTGCTGTAACTTTCATAGAAGAAACATTTGGATTATGTTCAACTGTAGAGAGAAGAGCTGCCAATGTAATTCTGATTTATTCAAGAGCAAGTGTTAACTGATAACAATGACAGGTGTGATACTGCAATTATAAGACTGATGAAATTAACTAATGCTCCTTTTTCCTTTCCTGCAGCTGGGGGAAGGCAGAGTTTCAAATTTATTAGACACTTATTGCCAAGAGGCTACAAATGATTGAGCCCAGGAGCAGGGTACTGAGGAAGTACACTGGTGGGAATTCAAGGACCAGCTAGTGGGAGCTTGGTTCTTCACCTGGATATTGTACTTGAAAATGGGACTCTTTATTTTCATTGTCTTCTGGTAAATAGGTGTCTGGTAAATTTTGGAAGCCCTGCATATGAATAGGTTGGTGGAAACGCTGCTGAGGATAAGTTCAGAGAGGCAAATGGAGTATTGATTTTTTTTTATTTTTTATTTTTAAACTGGGGTGGGGTAGTGTGGAATTGGAACAGATAAACATAGAGCAAATTACTATATATGAGGAAATATAAGGAGGAAGGAAGGAGAGTGGCATGACTTGATTAATCTGTAAATATCTACATCTGGAATAAATACGTGATAATGGACTTTTCAGTCCACAGAAAAGGTTACATGATCCAATGGCTGGAAGTTGAAGCTAGATAAATTCTGATTGGAAATGACAGTGAGGGTAATTTAAGAGTTGAAAATATTTACCAAAGGTTGTGGTGGATTCTCCATCACTGGCAATTTTTAAATCAAGACTGGATTAAAAAAAAATGCTCTAGGAATTTTTTTGGGGGGAAGTTCTATAGCTTGCAACTAACAGGAGGTCAGACTAGATGATCACAAGTCCCTTTGGATCTTGGACTCTATCCATCTGTGAAGCCAGTGAGAGAGAAAGGTAACACCAAAGAGAGATATTAAGTTGTATTAAAAAAGAAGTTGACTCATATTTAAATACATAAATAGTATGTAGCTGTTGCAGGAGATGTGGTGGCATAGGATAACTTTCTTCCTGGCTAGTAATTGTCAGTTACATTTTTAATCTGTTAAAGGATAGAGCGCAAAACAACATTGTACCAAGTAGGTCTTGCCATTACCTTGTATTAGCTTACCATAAAATCCTTAAATTTGGTGTATGCTATTAACATACCACTAATGATTTTCTTGCACTGCTTAATTTTCAAATCTCTTTAAGGATTTTTAATCTATTGTAAGTGTAAACTAATTCCCTCTGACTCAAGGTCATCATAGCCCCTTGCCCCCATTTATAACTAATTTCTCTATAAAAATTATATTCTTGGGAAAGCAGATCTGTTAAAAAGATTTGCTCTTACCTAAGAAGTGTCATGAGAAATAAATAAAATGCTAAAAGTGTGCTAGTTTGATCTTTTTTTAAAAGAATTCAGCAGGGCATAAATGTACATTTAGTGCCTAAAGAATAAAATTGATCATGAAAAGTTGAATCAAATTCTGCTGGGGGGTTTGAGAGAGATTTGTTGAGCAGAATTATGATATTTTTGTACTTCAAAAAGCATTTAATGATTTTATTTTTATTGAACTTCTAATTTTTTACAGTAGAGTTGAATGTATCTTAAAATCCCAAGATATAGGAAAAAATCCAGCAATTGGGACTTCACTTTAACAGATGTCTAATAAATGGTTCCTATAGTCAAATTTGGCTTGATCTGTTTGTCATAATATTTTATGTATTGATGGTTACATTAATTTTGGTATAGGCTTGTTTAGGTATAGTCTTCAGAGAATGCCATTCACGAATTGTTATCTCAAGTTCTCAATTATTCAAATCTGATTACAATAAGGATTACTGGAAGGGCGGTTACTGAACAACCATTTAACATTATCATAGTGAAGGGCTTGTAATTTATTACTGAAAATTTATCAAGTTTGCTAAAGATTGTACTTCAATTGTTTTATCACCCTATTCTAGCCCTTATCTTGAAACACTAGCTAGAATTAAAGGGAGCTTCTAAATTCTTTAGGACTTCATTTTATAGTATTTTGATTTATAATGTGCTAATTAACACACACTTTTTGTATTGGGTGTTAGCCTGCTATCTATATGAACAGCATACAAATTAAGAGGTTGCATAGGTTACTTGAAAAGACTAAAATGTAATTATCTTGCATGTGAAGATTGGAGAGGATTGGTACAATAATTGAGTACTTACACGATTTTTCAGAGCAGTAGAAATCATTCTTGTTTTAGTTTCCATTTGACAAATGCCTTCTAATTTCCCCTTAATTTTTAACTAGTAGTTGGAAGATCCCTTCGGATTTGAAGTACCTTAGAAAATTTACAAGAGACATTCCAGGAGCTGTAAAGATCAATAGAAAAGTTAAATTGTGTTATGGATTGCTGCACCTCTACCTGAAAACTGAAATCAGTGAGAGTTAAGCACCTGAGTACCTTTGTGAATCCCACTTAAATGTCTGCAAAAAGAACAGGAATACTTGTGGCACCTTAGAGACTAACAAATTTATTTGAGCATAAGCTTTCGTGGGCTACAGCCCACTTCATCAGATGCATAGAATGGAACATATAGTAAGAAGATATATATATACATACAGAAAACATGAAAAAGTGGAAGTAGTCATACCAACTGTAAGAGACTAATTAAATAAGATGAGCTATTATCAGCAGGAGGGGGGAAAAAAACTTTTGTAGTGATAATCAAGATGGCCCATTTTAGACAGTTGACAAGAAGGTGTGAAGATACTTAACATGGGGAAATAGATTCAATATGTGTAATGACCCAGCCACTCCCAGTCTCTGTTCAAACCCAAGTTAATGGTATCTAGTTTGCATGTTAATTCAAGCTCAGCAGTTTCTTGATGGAGTCTGTTTTTGAAGCTTTTCTGTTGCAAAATTGCCACCTTTAAGTCTGTTACTGAATGGCCAGAGAGGTTGAAGTGTTCTCCTACTGGTTTTTGAATGTTATGATTCCTGATGTCAGATTTGTGTCCATTTATTCTTTTGCATAGAGACTGTCCGGTTTGGCCAATGTACATGGCAGAGGGGCATTGCTGGCACATGATGGCATATATCACATTGGTAGATGTGCAGGTGAACGAGCCCCTGATGCCGTGGCTAATGTGATTAGGTTCTATGATGATGTCATTTGAATAAATAAGTGGACAGAGTTGGCATCGGGCTTTGTTGCAAGGATAGGTTCCTGGGTTAGTGTTTTTGTTCTGTGGTCTGTGGTTGCTGCTGAGTATTTGCTTCAGGTTGGGGGGGCTGTCTGTAAGCGAGGACTGGTCTGTCTCCCAAGATCTGTGGGAGTAAGGGATCATCTTTCAGGATAGGTTGTAGATCTTTGCTGATGCGCTGGAGACATTTTAGTTGGGGGCTGATGGTGACGGCTAGTGGCGTTCTGTTATTTTCTTTGTTGGGCCTGTCCTGTAGTAGGTGACTTTTGGGTACTCTTGTGGCTCTGTCAATCTGTTTTTTCACTTCAGCAGGTGGGTATTGTAGTTTTAAGAATGCTTGATAGAGATCTTGTAGGTGCTTGTCTCTATCTGAGGGATTGGAGCAAATGCGGTTGTATCTTAGAGCTTGGCTGTAGACAATGGATCATGTGGTGTGTCCTGGATGGAAGCTGGAGGCATGTAGGTAAGTATAGCGGTCAGTAGGTTTCCGGTATAGGGTGGTGGTTATGTGACCATCGCTTATTAGCACAGTAGTGTCCAGGAAATGGACCGCTTGTGTGGATTGGTCTAGGCTGAGGTTGATGGTGGGATGGAAATTGTTGAAATCATGGTGGAATTCCTCAAGGGCTTCTTTTCCATGGGTCCAGATGATGAAGATGTCATCAATGTAGCGCAAGTAGAGTAGGGGCATTAGGGGACGAGAGCTAAGGAAGCGTTGTTCTAAGTGAGCCATAAAAATGTTGGCATACTGTGGGGCCATGCGGGTACCCATAGCAGTGCCGCTGACTTGAAGGTATATATTGTCCCCAAATGTGAAATAGTTGTGGGTCTATTTGTCATTGTTAAACCTTTAATTATTCAGTCCTCTAATCAGTTTATATTGACACCTGAAATTAACCTAGGGATATGTGTGAGACAACTGCTCCATTAATGGGAACAAATCAGCTATTTTTCTCAGGTGTTAATCCTCACAGAAGAACACAAGGGAATGAAGTAGGAAAACACAAGGATGCACGTGGACATCTTGTTACAATGTCTTTTAAAAGAATGACACCTTAATTTTGATTCAGGCATAAGTCCAACTCATGCTTTTCCCTTTATTAAATTTCTCTCTTAATACACCACCCTCTGAAAAGCATATCAGGTGGGGGATTAAATATCAGAAGTAAACAATTGATATTTGATATGATGAAGTAAACATTCCCCATCAAGGGAGTACATAATATCATAATGGAAACACATGCATAATGAAACAGACATTTCAGGGGGAATACATAACTGGCACTCTAATTGTTCTGTGAAAGACAGTGGTTCAGAATGCTGTAGTTCTTCAGCTAGCTAAAAAAGGAAATGGCAAACTTCTTCTGTTCAGTGGAAGACTGTATTATTATAACAGTTGATTCTAAATGATAGTGAGATCAGCAATGTCAGTGGTTTATGTAAAAACTGGGCAATAATTTGGAGTGGTTGTAGTTAGAAAAAACAGTGCTTTTGTTCTGTACTTTTATTTCAGTTATGTCAAACATGTTTGTTTACAAATTAAAATGTTTGTTCCAGCATCAGCACTGCATGCTCAACCTGGTATCTAATTGGTTCTTTTTGCTATATACATAACCTACCTTCAATAGTTTATGGCAGGGGTGACCAACCTGTGGCTCTGGAGCCACATGCGGCTCTTTAGAAGTTAATATGTAGCTCCTTGTATAGGCACCGACTCTGGGGCTGGAGCTACAGGCGCCAACTTTCCAATGTGCCGGGGGTGCTCACTGCTCAACCCCTGGCTCTGCCAGAGGCCCTGCCCCCACTCCACCCCTTCCCGCCCCCTTCCCTGAGCCTGCGGTGCCCTCGCGCCTCCCTCCTCAGAGCCTCCTGCATGCCACGAAACAGCTGATTGGCGGGGCTGCCAGTGGGTAGGAGGTGCTGGGAGCGGGGCGGGGGAGCTGATGGGGGGGCTGCTGACGTATTATGGTGGCTCTTTGGCAATGCACATTGGTAAATTCTGGCTCCTTCTCAGGCTCAGGTTGGCCACCCCTGGTTTATGGTCTTGGAGTTAGGAGTAGCTGGTGATTTTGATACAGCAGATAAAACTAGATTGCTTCTTGCATGCTTGCTATTGTATTGCTAGTAAAAAACCTATGGCCTCTAGGCCCTTCATGTCTGTAAAACAGTCTCAGCCTCTGGAGGTAGGTAAACACTTGCATCCATTTTACAGATGGTAAAATGAAGTACAGATTAAATGTCTTGCAAGTTACTAGCAGAGCTGTTTGATTAGAAGGCAGGACTCTGAGATTCGTTCTTCAAACCTTGATTATATTGCCTTTAAGTAAACGAAGCAAAGATTTGGGCATCAAGGTGTGTTGTCTACCTTTCTGACCATAGCATTATCACTTGTACATGAAGTTATTACAGATATTTAGGTTAATGTATAATTTTTTCCGAAGAGATTTGATCTATAGCAGGAGTCAGCAACCTTTCAGAAGTGGTGTGCTGAGTCTTCATTTATTCACTCTAATTTAAGGTTTCATGTGCCAGTAATACATTTTAAAGTTTTTAGAAGGTCTCTTTCTATAAGTCTGTAATATATAACTAAACTATTGTTGTATATAAAGTAAATAAGAAGCTTCATTTAAAATTAAATTAAAATGTAGAGCTCCCCGGAACGGTGGTTAGGATCCGGGCAGTGTGAGTGCCACTGAAAATCAGCTCGTGTGCCGCCTTTGGCATGCGTGCCATAGGTTGCCTAGCTTGGTCTATAGCATGCTGTGGACAGGCAGCATGTATCAATATCTGGCCAACAGATTGTTTACTACCCTAGAAGAAATACACTGAAGTTAACAGCTTTTTAAAGTTTGTTGGGTACAGTAGGCAATAGTGACTTTCTAATTTTGTTTTTGTAAATCCTTTATCTACAAACATGTCTAGTACTCCTGGCGCAGGTACCCCTCAGTTCTTATTGAGGTCTGTCTCTCTATCAGATATTCCTGTTTACTTCTAATTTCAGTGAATGATTGCAATGTAAAATGCTTTGATACAGTCACTTTGAACCATTGATTTAAATCAGATTTAGACTTTGTAAATCTATTTGAAAACTTGTGCTATTGAGACTTTACTTTAAAATTCATATGCTACATTATAAATACTGTAAAGCGCCACTAGTTGGAGTATTTTGAGTTGTACAAAATTTACTACAGCAAAAAAGTGAAAATTAATGTCCTGATCTTGTAAACACCGAAGCAAATACATAACTCTATTCACCATGTATAGTCCAATTGTCTTCAGTGGGACTAGCAGGACCAAGTACTGATTTTGCCACAGATCCCTAAGTGGCCCCTCAAGGATTGAACTCTCAATCCTGGGTTTAGCAGGCCAATGCTCAAACCACTTAGTAACTGCTACTCCTGAGTTGAAAATTGGATATGGAAACAGAGCAGTGTCACCATTCCAAGGTCCTAGATAAGATGAAATGGAACTTCACTAGAATTTTTTCTTAGAAATGTCTATACCTTATCTCCAGAGTTGTAATAGCTGAAAATACACTAGCAACCATTTCCTGGGTCCAGTTTCCCTTCTTTCACAATTGGGAGAATGTGTTGGTGGGCATGAGCTGTTAGTGTCTTAGGTTGTAATGTAGGAAGACACAGATTAAACAAGATAAATAACATAAGCAAATAATTCAGCTTTTTAAAACTTAAGCCTACACATTTTAGCAAGTCTCATAATATAAGCAGAACAATTCCCCACATAAGATTAGTCAGTATATTAGAATTTTAAATGTATTCTGAAAGCTCAGTGAAAAATTAGCTGTAGAATCATAGACATTAAGGTCAGAAGGGACTATTATGATCTTCTAGTCTGACCTCCTGCACGATGCAGGCCATAGAATCTCACCCACCCACTCCTGTATCAAACCCCTAACCTATGTCTGAGCTATTGAAGTCCTCAAATCGTGGATTAAAGACTTCAAGGTGCAGAGAATCCTCCAGCAAGTGACCCGTGCCTCACGCTGCAGAGGAAGGTGAAAAACCCCCAGGGCCACTGCCAATCTGCCCTGGAGGAAAATTCCTTCCCAACCCCAAATATGGCGATCAGCTAAACCCTGAGCATGTAGGCAAGACTCACCAGCCAGACAGCCAGGAAAGAATTCTCTGTAGTAACTCAGATCCCACCCCATCTAACATCCCATCACAGGCCATTGGGCATATTTACCGCTAATAGCCAAAGATCAATTAATTGCCAAAATTAGGCTATCCCATCATACCATCCCCTCCATAAACTTATCAAGCTTAGTCTTGAAGCCAGATATGTCTTTTGCTCCCCTTGGAAGGCTGTTCCAGAACTTCACTCCTCTGATGGTTAGAAACCTTCGTCTAATTTCAAGTCTAAACTTCTTGATGGCCAGTTTATAGCCACTTGTTCTTGTGTCCACATTGGTACTGAGCTTAAATAATTCCTCTCCCTTCCTGGTATTTATCCCTCTGATATATTTATAGAGAGCAATCATATCTCCCCTCGGCCTTCTTTTGGTTAGGCTAAACAAGCCAAGGTCTTTGAGTCTCCTTTCATAAGACAGGTTTTCCATTCCTCGGATCATCCTAGTAGCCCTTCTCTGTACCTGTTCCAGTTTGAATTCATCCTTCTTAAACATGGGAGACCAGAACTGCACACAATATTCCAGATGAGGTCTCACCAATGACTTGTATAATGGTACTAACACCTCCTTATCTCTACTGGAAATACCTCGCCTGATGCATCCCAAGACCACATTAGCTTTTTTCACGGCCATATCACATTGGCGGATCATAGTCATCCTGTGATCAACCAATACTCCGAGGTCCTTCTCCTCCTCTGTTACTTCCAACTGATGCGTCCCCAGCTTATAACAAAAAATCTTATTAATCCCTAAATGCATGACCTTGCACTTTTCACTATTAAATTTCATCCTATTACTATTTCTTCAGTTTACAAGGTCATCCAGATCTTCCTGTATGATATCCCGGTCCTTCTCTGTATTGGCAATACCTCCCAGCTTTGTGTCATCCGCAAGCTTTATTAGCACATTCCCACTTTTTGTGCCAAGGTCAGTAATAAAAAGATTAAATAAATTAGTCCCAAAACTGATCCCTGAGGAACTCCACTACTAACCTCCCTCCAGCCTGACAGTTCACCTTTCAGTACAACCCATTGTAGTCTCCCCTTTAACCAGTTCCTTATCCATCTTTCAAGTAAAAAAAAAAGTCCCAATAATAACCAAAGCAATCGTCAGGTGGGACCTGGTGTGCAAATGAGTCCCAGTGGCACTGTGAAGAGTGGCTGGATTTGTGGGTAGTTCAACTCAGGTTCTACTTTAGCTATGAACACCTCGGGAATGGAGGTTGTTCATAACTCTGCTGCTGCCTGATTAGAACCAGAAGTGTGCAAATGAGGGGTGTGGGTGACTGGTTAGTTCATAATTCTGGTGTTTAACTCTGAGGTTTTAATGTACTGTAGAGCTGCTGCTCTAGAGGAGATCTGGGACTGAAATTAAAGCCCAGATTGGAAGTTTAGAACTCTGTTCTAGAGGAAATCCTGCTGGTCTGGTGGAGACTAGGATGCCCTGAATTCACTTCTGCTGACTATTGCAGCTGTAATGGGGAGGTCTGGGACTTTGGTAGATTGTCCTGGATGACCACCTGGTGAAGCTATATGCAGGGGAGAAGCCGTACCTGGTGACCACAGGCAACTCCCATTGGAGCAGAGTAATGAGCAGTAAACTTGCCCATTGCATCCAGTTGGTCCTATATGAAAATATAAATCCATTTTATCTTGCTTATTCAGTACAGTACCATACTTGTTCACTTCTGTAGTTGTGAAGATTAAGACCTGTGGAACTTGCATTTCGCTTATTTCAGTGAATTTAAAATATACTATAACTAAATGTGACAATCACTAGTTGACTATAGAATGCAAAACTTACAGGTGTGACTGCTTGTATTGTAGGTATTTACTACTTGTGCATCTCAAGCTGAGGTAACTAACAGTACAAATACAAATTGAAAGTCCAAACACCTGATTATTCTTTTTTTAGAACTTGAATTTTGTTGTTACATTGAGTTCTTAGTCTGCCTGCATTTCATAAACATATATAAAGACATTTGCTATAAAACTTCTTGAGATATTTTAAAATGTGGTTGTCATTTTCTGGAAGTTATATTTGCTAAACTTTCAAAATACAAAAAATTCTCTATTTAATTCTTTCATCTGGTTTGGGGAAGAGGAAGTAATCAATTCTATATTGCACTGCTCTTTAAAAATGCCACAGTAGTTCCAGTCAGGAACAGTAAATTTTAAGTCTTTCCTTAGGAAAAGGAAATTGGAATTTATAGGAACTTTTTTGGAATAAAAACTATGAGAATTAATCCACAACTTCACCCATCAGAGGATTAATAGATACTGGGCTTCTAGAAAGCAGAGAGAACTTTTTTAAATTATAGTCCAAAAGAGTGTTTTTCATTAAGAATAAAATTCATTAAGATTTAAAGGCCACTGAAACCCATTTACAATCATTTTGAAAAAATGGACTTTACTTCAGTATCTTGTGATGCATATTTATTTTCACAACTGGGTAATATAACAAACATAGAATGCTTTTGCCATTCAAATGGAGGTTAGCACTGATATATGTTGGATTAAATGTATAGCTCAAAACAGTGAAGAAAATGAGTGGTGGTTGCCCTACCATCCGTCCGTGGCCAGTTATTGCAGCATGTAATCAACAGCTATTATCTTGAAGCATAATCTGATGGATAGATTATAATAATTGGAGTCACACTGAGTCTACTTCCCACTCTGGCTTGCTGTATGATGACCAATGGCATCTTCCTCATTGGTAAAATGAGGAATGAATATACTCATGCTGGTATTTGAGATTTCGTTAAAGTGCTTTAAGACCCCAGGACAGAATGCACTATAAAAGTACTATATTAGAGTTTAATTTTATTACATCCTTGCTCAGGTATGGTTTGTCTGACCTTAAACTTAATACCAAAAAGTGCCTGTAAGGGGAAAATGTTTTTTCTTACATTGAGTTGAAAGCAACTACAGGCACTTGTATATTGAGGAACAGCAAGCTAGTCTGGTGATGGAGTGGGGAAATGATTTGCAGCCTCCCAATTTCTTGTTACAAGTTAATATGGGAATTTTGTAGCTACAGAAGTAAAACTAAGGCAGAGCCTTGCATGCTTTTTGTGGTTACCAATATGTTGTCTTAACTTCTGTAATTCAAAATTATGAAAATGCCACACTGGTTTCAACAACATTTACAATATAAACTTCCAATAAGTGTCTACTTCGTGTAGGAGAGTTAGAGCAATGGGCTTCCAGTAATGCAGTTTTACTGTCTTATAGTTCGTGTTTTTGGTATGCTATGTTGCCATGTAAACGTTTGTAAACAATTTTAGAAGCATCTAAAACTCTCTATACAGTTGTGGATTTTAAGGGTGTAGTGTAGAAATTTAGACGTGCTTTTGCAGATTTGTTATGCATCTTGGATTTCATTAAACCTACTGGAGTCGCTGTCTCAGTGAGTGATAGAGCAGGGATCTGCAACCTTTGGCCCATGCTCCCTGGCAGACTGGGCCGGTTTGTTTACCTGCCGCGTCTGCATCTTCTCCCAGTGCTACTGTTCAAATTTATTTCCATTTTGGGAATTAGGACCAACTGCTTATGCCCATCTGTGCAATGAAATACTTAAAAATTAAATTATGATAGGAATAAGGTTCATGAAAGGAGGTCTGGGGTTTATGCTAATCCATGGCAGAATCTTAAAAGCAATCCAGTAAAATTCATTGTCAATATTTGTACAAATGAAGGTACAGCATTGAAGAATTTTGGAAACATTTTTTGCTTTTATGTTTGCTGTTCATGGAGGAATAATGTCATCCGTTTGTATATAAATGCACTGGATCATGGGTTGTATTTTTTTGGCAAGGACATTAACGTGTTGGGAGCTCTTCTATTAAGGCTTTGTTTGAAGACTTGTCTGAGAATCTTAAATTAGAATTGTGAAGAAAAACTAGTAAATGTATTGTATTTGAACTGTTTAGAAAGCTGCACTGCTAAATACTTACTTCAGGCTGTTAATTGTTTTTCCAAATATAAATCCGCTTTCCTCCCAATTCCCTGTTTTCAAGCTGCCTTTGCCAAGCACTGGATTCTAAACCTACATATCTGCCTGGCACACATTTTGTTTGTTTGTTTTTCCTCCCCCCAAACTTGTTCAGGATCATGGTCAACTGAAGTGCTAGTGTGGAAACTGGCTCTAAGTTAACAATGAATGAATTAGTACATCTTGTCTGCCTTTTTTAAAAGTTAAATACATTTAAGTTGCTTTTGGAGAAACAAGTTGAACTAATATTGTAGTGCCTAGAGGGGCCCAATCAGAATCAAAGCTACATTGTGCTGCATGCTGTACATCAAGGTAGTTTCTGCCCCCCAAGAACTTACCATATATTCTCGTTCATAAGCTGAATTTTTTTAGTAAAAAGGGAAGCACCAGAGATGGGGGTCGGCTTATGAACGGGTATAGAGAGGGAGAGGTGGGACACAGCCCTTCCCCCCAACTGAGGGAGCAAGGAGAGGCAGCGGCGAGAGAAGGGAAGAGGCGGGGCCAGAGACTCTCTGCTTCTGGCCACGCTGCTCTCCCCCCAGCCTCCAAAGCAGCTGCAGCTCCGGGGCTGGCAGGCTGCAGCTGTGCCGCTTGGCCCCATCCCCAGAGCAGGCTGTGGCCACGCTGCCCAGGCGCCGGAGCACGTTGCGGCCACGCCGCCCAGTCTGGCCCACCGGAGCAGGCTGCGGCTGTGCTCGTGCTGCCCAGCCTGCTGGAGCAGCTCCAGCCAGGTCAGAGACATCCTCTCCTGGCCCTCCCCAGATAAGAAGGGATGGGGAGAGTGTGGGGGTCATGTGGGGAGTGGTCACAGGGGTTACTCCCTTGACTCCCAGCTTCTCCCCTCCCAAAAAAATTTCCCCACCAGTTGCTGTCCTGGCCTGTCAGGGTAAGCAGTTGGCACACCGGGACACTTTGTTTACTTAGATTTACCTCCTTGCCTGCGGACGCTTGAGGTAAACAAACCATCTCGGACCACCAGCGGCTTATCCTGATGGCCCAGGAGCCAAAGTTTGCTGACCCCTGAATTATAGGGTCAGCTTATGCTTATGAACAGGTTATAAAAATTTTCCATTTTTACTTATCCATCTTGGGGGGGAGGGGAGTGAGGGTGAGGTCAGCTTATAAATGAACCGGCTTATGATTAGGCATATACGGTAATTTAAGATCTACAGTAACAATTTGCTCACCGAGATATTGCAAAGTCGTACTTTTGTGCTGTTAGATTTAAAGTTAGCATTTAACTGCCATACGCTAAATCAGTTTAAAATATTGGTAGTTCATAGTATTACATTTTGTATTTGGTCTAGATTATAGGCATTAAGCCCTTACACTGGTACAACTAGGAAAATTGGCTGAAGAAAGCCATGGTCTTAGGTTTCACTGTTGCTATTAATTCATGAGGAATGTAGGTCTGTATGTAAGATTTCTGACAGACTGTCTTTCTTCTACTTTCAGATTTGAGATTACATCTATGGAAGAAGATTGTAATTTAACTCACATTTTTAAAAGAGAATTGAGTTTTAGATACCTTTCTTGCTCTGCATCTTGCTGTCTATCCAGAGGTGAAGTCTTGAGAACCCCTAATGGTTGGTATAATTTTAAAAAAGTCTGAGGTCACAATCTTTCTAAGTAACTTGTTGCATGAGGCAAGGGGAAGCTTTCTCTGTGGTAAAGTGTTATGTATAATATAGATGCTGTCTTGCAGCTAACTTGTCTCTGGTAAAACAACATTTCCTCTACATCTGAACTAAGAAGATGCCTGCACTGTGGGATGAGGTAGTAGGTTGTATAGTTTTAGGGTCATACCCACAACTGGGAGATAACTATACAATCTACTGTCTTTCCTAAAGCAGCAGAAAATCAGCAATGTCAGATCTTTCACTTTAAAAGCTTATTGTCCAGTTCTTCAGAACTTCTCTAGTTCAAAGGGCTTGTGGGCAGAGGAAATACATTTCTGTAGCATAGCAGAGTTGATATGTATGTCTGGATTTGTTTATCCCTGGAAAGTCAGATTCTTTACCATTCTGATTTTCAAGTTAGATTTTTTTAAAATTCTCTTTAGGGGAGCAGCACAGGTATGGAAGAATAGATTTCATCCTAACTATATATTGCATGGGGTCATTTAAAAACTAAAGTTGAATTTCTAATTAAGCAAAATACTAGTGGTGGTAATTGGTGCCATAAGATAAAACTTGTTCAGAGTTGAATAGCTGTGCAGCTAAGCTATATTTCCTGAAACTAGGACTGTTGCATACAAATTTCTCTAGCGGAGTGAGGTAGTAGATTGTATAGTTGTAGGGTAGTTATTTTACCCTGTTCAGGAGATAACTATACAATCTATTGCCTTCCCCGAGGAGTAAAAAAAATCTGCAGTTCCTTTGCATGCTAGTTGAGCATCCTGAGTTTACAGTTGGTGAGTGGACTTTCACTCAAGCCTGTAAAATATCAGGTGATTGAGTGGCTGGATTTACAGCACTAAATGCTAATGTGGCACACACTAACATTGCATTTGGCTACTATGCTGAATTTTTTTCAAAGGTGAGTGATATATTGCTGATTTTATATACAAATGGTCTTTCAAATGTGTTCTGTTGCATTACTAATCTTGACTTAAATTGGTCAGACAGCTACACAAGTTTTGAAATTCATGGCTGCCCTGACAGCATGTAGCCCAAGTAGCCAGTAAACTGATTTGGGAGAAAATGGCTTCAGCAGTACTATCTTGTGTAAACACTTCTGTCTCCCTCCACTTCTCCTCCCCCCCAATGCTAGGAAGGGAAATTAAGTTAGTGGTTCTCCACTTTTTCTTTGCACCTTACCAAATGGGAGGGTAATCCCAAACAGTGTAGGATGGCTATGATCCCCTGATGCCTGTTTTAAGCTTCCTGGGGGGGTTATGAGCCCCAGAAGGTTTTCTTTACCCAATAAATCTGAGCTGGTTACATTTTATTTATTTTTTTAAATGGCATAGGCTCAAACTTGTTTTCTCACTGCCTACAATGGTTAAACCCTGACTAGTTTATTGTGTGGGAGAAGGAGCTACCTGATAAGTGATAATTTTAGGGGCTGTTCTGACTGAACAAGTGGTAGTGGGTGAAACTGAAGCAGTATATCAGTCATCAAGGTTTTTAGTCTAGAGAACTTTTGTAACTGATCTACCATTCCTGACTTAAACAATATTACCAAATATAGTGAAATAAAGCTGAAGTTACCTGGAAGTATAAATGAATGTAAAATGTCACAGTATATGCATGTCTGAAAACAAAGTCAAAAGAAACTGCAATAAAAGTTAACAGCTGATTTCACAGTGCAGCTGCTAAATAGAAGAACTGCAGAAGAAACAGTGGGCTCCTAGGAAGAGGTAGTAGGTTGCATAGTTTTAGGGCAGGGATTTTGCTCACAAGGAGTTAACTATACAACCTGCTGCCTTTCTTAGGGCTTTATTATTACAACAGGACCATTTTGGCTCAGTCTAAACTTCTGCAGCTTTGATATGTGAAGAAAAAAACGGTATAAGCCAAACCAATATTTGATCATATTAAGTTTTAATGAAACTAAGTGTGGCAGCAACAGACTCATTCTGACAACCCATGTACAGTACTAACCTCAAGGTTGCAGCAGTATAGTGCTGCTTTTGAGGACAAACAGAACACACTATTTGCTCCTTTAGTAAAAGTGAGTGGTGTAATATGGTAAAATAGTCTCTCACCTTCCTTTCAAGATTAGGCTAAGATTTTCCAGCACTGAATAAGAGTTAAAGTATATTGTTAATTCAAGTGACTTTTAATGATCTTATTAGAAGTGAGGGATAGACTTCTTCTCTTAAAGTACTCCGTGCTTACAAAAGTCTCAAGTTCCTAATTACTCCTCTAGAAAAATAGGACATTTGAGTTGTCAACATCTAAAATAGTTAAGAGTTTTAAAGCTTGATTTTATTGATCATGGGTATGTGGGATATTTAAGGGAAGACTTGCAACCAGCTTAAAAACAAATAATGTTGAATGAATCACAAGCAGTGGAAGGAAGTATAGTGGTCCTTTCCTGTAGATGTGTGAAAGTACAAACTCTTCCGTGATTACACCATTGCAATGTAAATTTATAGCTGAGTTACGTACTTTTTGCAAGACTTCACACTGGTCTAAATCTTGCAGGTGTGGAAAAGATGTCCCCTGCTATGTTACTTAGGGGTAGTCAGTACTTAAGTCTGTACTTTTTAAAGAAGTTTACAGCATATCATCCATCTTCTGGATAAAACACCGTGCCAGGAGATGTTGCACTGAACCACACTATATTGACAGAACCAGGTTCAAGAATTGTTTCCTCCTTGTATTTTAATTTACGTATGTATTGAGTATTTTCCATGTGACTAATTGTACTTGGTTGCAGATCCAATAAATTTTAAACTGTTGTATGACTCTTTATTTAGGGTAAGAGCACCCAAATTTTCATAATGGAAAGTGAGGTTTACTTATTGAGGTACTGCATTCTAAAGGCTATAATATAAAGAGTGGTGGCATTACTGAAATTAGTGTGTTTTTAAAGGAATATTTTTATTTCATAATTGGACTAGATAAAGTATAGCTTAGGTATGACCTCTAGTAAACATTATGGTTGATATACTGAAGTTTATATTCGAGGGAGTGGTAGCATTTTTATGTCTACTACAGACTTACTTCACCCCCACAACTGATGGTTTTTGATTGAGGGGACCTAGCTTCATGGTGCTCATCTGCATCTCTTCTATTAAAATGGGAGTGTTCACAAAGCTTATCACTGCATATTGCTCCAAGGGAACAGCTCTTTGTTCATACTTAAAGGCTTTATGGTGAACTAGCAGTACCTTATGTTTTCCCTACATAGTGCCCTGTACTTAACAGAAGAAAGCTTTGCGAAACCACACCCAAGACTACAGCTAAAATGATGAAGGAGCATTAAATATTTCTCTGTTTACAGGTTAAAGGAATATGCTCTTAAAATACTTGTTTCATCACTTTCAGCCACCACACCTACGATGCTGATGTTGTCACATGCCACATCCGTAAAGCCCCTGTTGTGGAAAAATTGTGAACAGAACATGTTAAACTGAAAACCTTTAAAAGGAGATATGACTACAACTAGCTGCCTCTTAAGTTAGGATCTTTTACAATTTAAAGTTTAAACACATCCATTAAATCCATATTTTAATCTAGCAGCCAGAAGCACCTAAGCAGAAACCACCTGTGACCTAATTTGTCAAACAGTCCAGACAGGCACCCTAAACTTTCAGAGCTTGGGGGGAGGAGAGCCTGAACATTGCCTTTCCTGTATGTTGCATGAGCTCCTCCTGGAGTTTAAACGCCACTACACTGCAGCTTCTCAAACAGTCTTGATGCTGTTTGTGTCTAACTAGCAAAGGCCCAACTAACTGAAAAATAAAAGGTGTGACTTTTTTTTGAAGGATGGTTTACAGCAGAAATTGACTTTATAAAAAAGAATACTATTAAATTACAAGAACCACCTGCTCAGCTCACTAGAAATATTTTACATATAAAAAAGTTGACATGGCCTTCAGCCATTTATTTTCTACAGTTGTTTGAACAGTAGTGTAATCTATTCCCAAAAAGTTCACTTAAATTCCCCCCCCTCCCCCTCTTCTTGGAGGAGACAGCAGTAGTGACAATCTGCCCCCTGTCTATTGCCAATGTCACTTAAGCTTTCAATGTACTGAGTTATCCTCATCTTTTTGTAAGTGAAAGCAAGTTAATCATAACAAACAAAGGCTTGATTTATATCACAACTTGCTAGCTTTGTTTAGTTACCAACTGAGCTGTCTTACCTTGACCATCTGTGAGTTCCCCCTAGTAAATAATAGCGACTTGTCAGTGAAGAAATTTTGTTTACTTTTTTCCATGTGTACACACGGAGTGAGAGATCCAAAGATGATGTGACAACACGAAAAGCATCCTTCCAATTTAAAGTAAAATACTGTAGTTAGAGTACAGTAAACAATGCCTTTCTCTCTTCTCCCCCCCCCCCCCCCCCCAAAATAGAACTCAACAGTTGAGACACATACCACCCATATTGAAGTGATTGCATTGTTGTGATGCTGGAAAGCTTCTACTTGAGTCCCAAAAATTGAATATAGTTCCAAGTTTGCTCCACATCCTAAAAGAATTGTTTCTGTTCCATGTCCTTTCATGAGAATTTCTGTGGTCCACGTTCCTCCTGGTAGTGTGAAACTTGCAACCTGTTGAGCTTTTATAAAGAAAATACTTCAAAGATTTGATTTCAACTCTAAAATCACTTCTACCAAAATCTGCAGTAAAGAGTTATTTTTTTTTTATATTTATATTTATATATATATATATATATATATATATAAAAAGAAACCCCTTCTCTGGTGCCCAGACAGCTTGGGGCTGCTTACTAGGAGTATGATATCAATGTTCTTTTCCATGATCTACACTACTGGGGCGGGGGAGGAAGAGATTTCAAAGGTGGTGAGATTGACCTACAACATCCCATGATGAGTGTCTCTCTCTCCCTTTGTGATAGTGCTACATTGTTAGTCAGGAGAAGCAGGTGACAGGAGCTCTGTTTTTACATAAGGGGCTGCAGGCTGTGTGTTCTCCATGAGGGTCCCTTGACTTCTGAAATCACTTTCTGCCCACCAGGCATCATGTGTATATTTTAATTTAGCCTCTTATCCTTTTGCATTCTGCATAAGGACTACAAGGGGGAAAAAATCTCCCCTCTCTACCCCTTAAGTAACTTCTTGAGAATAAAGGGGGGCCTGCTACTATACCCTAATGGTCAACTGGCTCTGTTGGTGCAGCGGTAGTGATTGTTTCCAGAGTTGAGTACCTCTGGCCACTTACATGTCTGTGTGCCCTAGCTGAGCTTGACTGCTGGGACAGTACATGGAGAAATTGTTGGCTTCAGTAAGGACACAAGCTATGTTGTACAGCTTTACAGATCAATTTCAAACACCTCAAACTGCAACCGGAAGCTAGCATAGTTCCTGAAGAACAGCTGCAACAAATGCAACTGTTATTTTTTCGAGTCTCTTACAATAATAATGGATTTTACCCACATTAAAAAAAAAATCACCTTTGGGAGAGACCAACTATAGAAAATTCCATCCCTAAAATAAAATTTTTTGTATCCTGAACTATAATAGACACCTGTGATTACTACCAAAAAAAAAAACAAAACCACCAATAATAAAATTTCTCTGCTATGAAGTGTTAATAGGCAATAGTTACCAAAACATACCTAGAACTTCCATTTTATATTTAGACTTTTTGAGAGCTAGATCAAACACTGTGATGTTCCTTTGAACTGGCATGCGATCTTGGTGCACTACTGCTATTCTTGCTGGTGCTTTTGGTAACCAGCAGACTACAGCACAATTGTTGACAGGTAGCGAACTAGATACAGGTGATTCATCTGCCGGGTTAATCAAGCAATCTGTATAAAATATCTGGTGTAGGGAAAAACAAAGACAAATATACTATTCAGACTGCAGTGCCACTTATGAAAAAACCTTAGACTTCATAATTCTTGCTAAGGATTTTTTCCATTAAGAAAAGCTTTTTGCAAAATCAGACTTATTGAAGTTTATCTTTCAGTGGTTTATTGAAAGTCGTCACACTTAATGAAAAGTGAGAGGTTGATGCTTGTGAAAGTATGGCATAGGACTTGGCATAGCCGAGCCATAGAGCTTGTCTCCACTTAAGGAGGGATCGACGCACAGTGATCAAGCCACTTGGGGGGGGGGGGTCGATTTAGTGGGTCTAGTGAAGAGCTGCTAAATCGACTGCCGATTGCTCTCTTGTTGACTTGTATCCCACTGGAACAAGAAGCGTAAGGTAAGTCGACGAGAGTTTCTCCCGTCGACCCAGCCCAGTATAGACACCGCAATAAGTTGACCTAAGAGTTATTCACATAGTTGGAGTTGCATAACTTAGGTCCATTTAGCCCGGAAGTGTAGACCTGCCCATTCCTTATACAGCTCTGCCAGTGTATCTGAATGTTTAATGACAGCAGTCTCTGCTATTCCAGTCCACTTTCCTTTTGTCCAACAGGCAGCTGTGCTAAAATGTGCATGTAGAAAGGGTGTATGGGGTGTTGACTAGAAGGACGCTAGCAGAGTACTGCTGAAAGTGGCACTTTTTGCACAAAGAAAGATCACAAATGACTTGTGGCTTGGTTTATTATTTTGTGAGGTGTTTCTAGTAAACTTTTCAGTGTCCATTCTAAAACAATCTAACCTGTCAAGGGCGGTTGAAAATTTGTTGTTGCTCAAGATATCTAGTTTATGGTAGAATATCGCTTAAGCAAATATGAATCTAGGGTGAGTTCAAAGCTGGTTGGGAAACATTTTCTGCAAAAATGTATTTTTGGAAAAAAAATGTATCCTGAATTGGGACAAAAATGCCAAAACCTCAAATTTTCACAGAACAGAAATCCCACATTATTTTGTTTCAGAAAACAAAAAAAACCATGGTGTTTCTAAAATGAAATGTGTTCTCTAGGATCCCTGGCTGCCCATCTGGTAGGCTGCAGTGGAGATGGGACACCGGAAACCCTGACACCTGCTAATGAAAGTAATGATTGTCTCACTGCTGCCCATCACTGAATAGCAGTTGTGAAATTGACCAGACTCTGGTCAAGTTAAGCAAGTTTCACAGCTGCTATTTAGTGGTGGGCAGCAGTGAAACTGAAAAAGAATGGTCAGTAAGTCTGCATCTGCCAGATGCACCCTGGGTCTTCTGTAGCCTACCTGGCGAACTGACTAGGAGCATTGACTCACAAGCTCCTGTCGCAGCCAGTGCTCTCAGAAGTTGGGCAACGGAGGGAAGTAACTGGCCTGGAAGATATGGGGTCCTGAATCCAGGGAAGTCCGCATAGGCGAGCTAGCAGAAAACCAGGCAGGAGTCCAATGTAAATTTGTCAAAGTCTACCCCTTTCCAAAAAAACCATTCAGGTTTTGACAAATCAACAAATTCGGATGAAAAAAGTGTCTTGTTGGAATGTAGCTGAACCTAGCCGTTAGCAAGATTTCTCATTCTGTAAAGATGAGGAGCTTGATAATAACCACTAGGTTTATCAGATGCCCAACACTGAGAACAAGTTATTTGTTTACTCTTCCAGCAAAGTTTCTATGGTATTTTTATTTTTCTAATTTTCATATTAGTTATTAGCAGATATGGAAAATTGCTACATTGATGGCTCTACTTGCACCACAAAAATATAAAATGCAACGTTTTAGATATTCAAATTCAGCCTGTTGCATTACAAGCAGAGTGTTTCGTAACAGAGAAAGCTGCATTATAAATTAGGTGTACTGCCATTAAGACTTATGGAATAAAATACATTGGGCACTTCGTTCAGGAAGGGCAAATTCTTTAAGTTAATTAGGAAAATGTTCTAACAAAGGAAGAATAAACGTTTACCTACTTTGAGGTAGAGATTGTTCTATATAAATGCTGCTGAGTCCATTAGTCAGTCAGTAAGATATGCCAATAGATCAAGAGGAAGGTGAGAGACTATATTAAAATGTAGAGATCCTATATTTAAAGGCAGCTCCCAATTTTACGTAATACTGTACCTTTGGAGATGTATCTGCATTCTCAGTAGATCCAACAACTAGCCATTGCTCGTCTGGTGAACAAAGTAATAAATCAATGCTAGAGTTTTGAAATGCTGTAATACATGAAACCTGATTTAGATTAGGAACTTCTAGCGTATAGATAGCACCTCCTGCAGTGGCTGCCTACAATAAAGAAAAGATGAGTAAGAAAGAAACATGGTTACAACATCCGAGCTTCTGTAAAAAAGAATTTATATGAATCTGAAGGTTTAGTGCTCATGACATCAAGCATTTTTATCTTATTTGAATTTAAACTTTGAATGGTACTATCAGCACCACGCCTGAAGGCTAACGTGTATCTCACATCAAGATGCGCATAGCACAGAGTCTCCTACATAGTTCATTCAAAAGAAAAGGAAACTTCCTACTGTTGACTGAGCTTTTAAAAAAAAAAAAAAAATCTGAGTCTGTTTTTAGGGGTCATCACAGCTGCTCTCCTGATGCTCTTACAGCAGTTGGTATACAGGATGAACACAACCCTGTGGAGGTAGAACCACCTCATTTACAGTCTGATTTTCAACACTACTTATAATCAGACCTATGTATTGTGTATCAGGAGCAGCAGAAGCAAAAGGCAGTGGAGAGATATTTCCTAATGATTCAGCGTCTTTGATTCCAGTCCCTGAAGTGGGAATTTAATTCTCCACCAGTCCATCACGTGCTTCTGCAGTAGCACAATGCCACTATGCTGTAGTTTTGAACTACTATAATACACATTCAGTCTTTTTAACCCTATTCCCGGCAGTTATGACAAAAACAGGACTGTGCAGTACTCATCCCCTCGCTAGCAGCACTAATCCAGAGGGCTGAAACAGTCACTTCCCAAACAAGCCCCACAAAGACAACTATAGTTAAAGCCTTTTTCTATTCCTAGCCAAAATAAACACAAATTCTATTGTCCTGCTCTGGCATACTTCCACACCACACATGCCTGTACTTGCTCCATTGTAATAGCAAGGCAGAAGATGTACATTACAGCCATTTGTATAAACACTTAGTATGTGACATTTTCCTGTGTTCTAGATACTTTGTTCCAAAAAGATGTAGACAAACTCAAGGGAGTCCAAGGAAGAGAAACCAAAAATGATTAAAGGGCCTGGAGGAAAGATTAGAAGAACTAAATATAATGTGGGTAAGGAACAACTCGAAGGGGATCTGATAGTCTCCAAAGGGTATAAACACAAAGGGAGCATGACTGTGCTATCATCAACAGAAAAAGAATGAAGGTAGTAAAATAATAAATTTTAAGCTAAAAATCAGAACTCCAGGCTGTGAACGAAAGCCCTTGGAAGCGACACATCCACAATCTAGTGGTTAAAGTTCCATCCCTGCAGACTTTTGAAATGAGACTGGATGAAGCACTAGAACACAGATCATCTAGTGCAGAATAATTCATTCTTTACAAACTGTTCTGGGATGAAATCCTGGCCTCAGTGAAGTTAATTGAAATTTTGCCATTGATTCCAATGGGGCCAAGATTTCACCTGAAGTCTCTTTCAATACGTTTTATGCACCTTTAATTCCTATCTCCCAGTGCTTAAAATGCACCACATCAGAAGCGTATTCCTCATTATTTTAAACGAGCACATATCTAGGTGTAGCTCATCTTGTTAGATAAGTGGTCATTAATTTACAGTCACCATGGTTTACTTACAGTTAGGAAGGGCTTGTCGTTCACTGAGTAGGCAACCAAACTGGACGAGGATGATGATGTGGAGAATGCAGCAAGCTCTTCCCCACTTTCTCCATGCCAGACTTTGATGGTTCCACGGGTGTCTGTGCTGATTGCTAGTTTGTACTCTGGGACAGTAATAACCTTTACAAATGGCACTTCCTGGGAGGGACTTGACCATATCTGTGTACCCTGAACAAAAATATGCAGTTAGGGGCCAGCTTATGGGCATTTTAAATAGATTTAAATTGTTATCAATAATGCATCCCTTTCCCCCCATTGCTTGTTTTTGTATGTATATACCATTGAAGATATTACCTATTTCAACAACATTTTGCTTGGTATTTTCCAGTGTTTGTGTTGAAATAGTTTTCCTTTAACAAGATAGCCATTATTTTCTCCTTGTTGGAACTCTCCCCCCGTACTGGATTCTAATAATGACTCAGCTTACTCCATTGTATTTCAAAAATCCTAAAGTGCAGCCAAGAAGCTCTTTCCAAAGATGACATTTTAAATAATTGGATGTTTCCTTTACACCACAAATCTCACTTATTCTTCCCACACCCAGTGACACTGCAGACCACAGGACTGGAAAATTCCACTCCTTCACCCCCACTTGAGAGCAAGAATCTGCAATAGCTTTTAAATCTTCCTTCTCCCCTATTCTCTTTTACTGTCTCTACCATCTTTAGAATACCATCACAAACTGGTCTGCATTGAGAATTAATAGCACATTTTAGAGCCAAATGTACATGCAGGCAGACTACACAGCAACATTTGCTACCTTGCTATGCAAATTCATCTCAGTTTGGACCTACAATACAATACCCTTTGCTACTCAAGTCCTAGGTCTCTCCTGAGCAGGAACTGCCAATAGCATTTCAGTCTGCCAAAATGGATGGTGGTTTCTGAAGTGGTCTAATGATCACAAGAATTAAATTGAGACCAAGCACACTTCCACAAGTCATCTATTGCAAGATTTGATTCTAACGGCCCAGTTCATCCTTGGCATAATTCTGTTCAGGTCAGCTGATACAAGCCGAGTTGCACCTGCTTGCTCCCATGGGTCAAGTTCTGTCCTGTTGTAACTGACACACAAGTCCTGGACTGAACTCAACAGTGACAAAGTGTTGTAAATCAGTCAAAAGATGGGTGTGCATGTCAGATGATTGATGTTATTGGTCAGTGTCCATTGATTTACCATTTAATAGGCATGCAAAATGTAGGTGTGTAATACTGCAAAGGTTTGTAGGGGGGGAATGCTACCAATACCGGCACCAGCTAACTTAAAAGTTTGCCATATAATTGCACTCATTTCCCCAACCATGTTTTCAATGGTCCTGCTCTCATAATTGATCTTGAATGCTTTATGTTTGGCCAGTTAAATGACACTGGTTCCATTTAAGCTGTATTTTCTAACTGTATGTGATACTGTGCGGTCCTGGAGTATCTTAATATTACCATTTTAAATTTTGATTGCATTTAACAAGTCTCGTTTCTCTAAAAGTAATATTCCCCAATAGCTGTTTTCAGGGGCACCAACCTAAAGCCCAATAGTCAGTGACTACCTTAAAAAAAAAAAAAAAGTAGAAATCAATAAATATGGCACTTTAATCTTATTGCAAGATTGTCAGGCTGAACATTGTGTAGCGCCCACCCCCCAAGAACTCCCCAGAAAAAGCAGCAACAGCAAATACTTGACGCTCTTAGAAATTCTGATCTAAGATCTAATTCAAATTAATTGACCAAATGAAGCCAGTGGAGCTTTGATGCATGAAAAACCTTCACTGTAATAGGCCAGAATACTAGAAATATGAATTGCTTGCAAACTTTGCCAGATCTCTGTTCCTCTCAGATGTGGACAGAGAAGTCAGGGAAGAAGCAAAGTCTGATCTCATTAACATACCATGTTTTTTGTGCTGTGATTTGAATTACATATTGAACATTAGGGACCACAAGCCTGCATCTCTAGTCACAGTTTAAGGCCGGAAGGAACCACTAGATCATTGTCTAACCTCCTGTATATCACAGGCCGCTACCACCCTGGACCCACACACTAAACCCCACAACCAAAAATGAGACTAAAGGACTAGACTATTCTGTGCCACAGGCAGAGAATAGGAGGGCCCAAGCTGCATCAGTGCCCGAGGCCCCCACAATTGCAGGGAAATGTCAGACTCTCCTAAAAACAAAGTGTTTGCTCCCACAACTCCTATTGGGAGGGTGTTTGAGAACCTCTTTCCTCTGATGGTTAGAAGCCTTCTAAATTTCAGCCTGAATTTGTTCATGGATAGTTTACATTCATTTGTTCTTGTGCCAACATTGTCCTTTAGCTTAAATAGCTCTTTGCCCTCCCTGGTATTTACCCCTCTCCCACCTCCCCCAGCGTATTTATAGATAGCAATCTTATCCCCTCTCAGACTTTTGCTAGCCTAAATAAGCCAAGCTCTTCCAGTCTCCCATCATAAAATACACCCTCTATTCCCCGATCATCCTATAGCTCTTCTCTGCACCTGTTCCAATTTGAATAAATATTTCCTGAATGTGGGTGACCACAATTGTATCCAGTATTCCAAGTGAAATGTTACTAGTACTTTGTACAATGGCATTATTGTTTCTCGGTCTGAACTGGAAATGTCTCTCCTAATACATCCAAGGATCGCATTTGCCTTTTTCACAGCCACATTAAATTGATGACTCAGTTATTCTGTGCTTGACCCATACACCCAGGCCTCTCGCCTCCTCGGTCGCTTCCAATTGATGGACTCCACATGAGTACCTGGGGTGTTAATCTTTTGTGATCAAGACTGGCACTAGAGCTAAAAAGGGCTTTAAACTAGGAGATGAGGCTGGAAGAGGCTCATGAAGTCTCCAGTGTATTGAAGCCAGGGATGGAGCAGGAAAATCAGCTAAAGGAAGATATAGTAAGGGACAAGGGAACACCACAAGCTAGAAAACTGAGTGAGGTCTGAGGGAAACAATTGAAGTGCTTGTACACAAATGCAAGGAATCTGGGCAACAGAATGGAGGAACTGGTACTACTGGTGCAGGAGGTTAAACCAGATATTACAGGGATTACAGAAACATGGTGGAAAAACACTCATGACTAGAATACAGGTGTTGAAGGTTATGTACTGTTTAAGAGAGAGAAGAAAGGTAGTGGGGTAGCATGGTACATCGACAGCTGTACACTTAAAGAAGTGATAGTACAGACAAAATCTGTTTGGGTCAAAATCACTTTGGGGAAGGGTTGTAAAAGGAGGTTCTGCTGGGATAGTATTAGGGGTCTGCTATAGACCCCAAGAGTCAGACTCTGTTATGGATAGCATTCACTTCAGTGTTATTAGAGAAATACTTTCGGGAATTGCGTCATAATGGGAAACTTTAAACTTCCTTGATATAGATTATAGAATAAATATTACTAATACTGGTAGGGCCCAATTATTCCTAGATGTGATAGATGACAGCTTTCTTCATCAAATCATCACTGAAACAAGAGGTGATGCAACTTTAGACTTAAGCTTTACTTGGTAGTGACATCACAGAAGAGCAGGTCATAGGAAATAATCTTGGATTGAGTGATCACAATTTGATTCACTTTAAATTAAATGAAGGAAAATCCAAACCATGTTATTAACTCTTTTTTTATTTCCGAAGGGCAGACTTTGGGAAAGTAAGACATTTAGTTAAAGGACTCGAGGACTTAAATACGAAAGAGGCTTGGAATTTCTTCAAATCAACTATACAAAAACAATCTGAAATTTGCGAAACTTGTAGGGAAAGGCTCCAGACCCACCTAGATGAATAGCCACCTCAAAAAAGGTTAATAGGAGGAAGCAGAGAGCTTATAGGGAATGGAAAAAGTTGCTGGTCAGCAAACAAAGCTATACTGTAGAAGATAGAAAAAAAATGTAGGAATAAAGTGAGAATTGCTAAAACTCAAGCTGAATTAGCGCTTGCCAAGGAAATGAAATTAAATAATAGGAGGGTTTTTTTATATAAATAAAAAGGAAGGATGAGGTTGGGCCATTATGCAGTGTGGGTGGGAAAGAGATTCAAGATCTAGGTATGGCCCAAAAAACTAAAACTAGTGAGTGTTCTCTTCTATACATTAAAAAATGCCACCATTTCCCTCTGCATAACTTTAGAGAGATGACACTAGGAACAAAAACTGGGTTATCTGTAGTCCCCCTTCCTTATTTACATACTAGCCATCCTATGGCAGCTGTATTTTTGGAACAGTTCACTCAGTTTGAATTAAAAAGCATGGGCAATGTTTGACCTGTATTTTAAATATTGCCTTCTGATGATTTAGAGCTATTCTAGAACAACAAATCATATAAGAGGAGTAGGATACATAATTGTTTTTTTAATGATGGTATAAATATTCTTGATTGTGACACTGGACTTGTAAAGAGTGTGCATCCCACCTCTTGGACCTGCCATGCTCGGATAGTGCCATCAGTAGACGCAGTGCAAACCACAGACCTCAGCTTTCCACCACCAAACACGTGCTCGTTGTCTGAGAGATAAGCCATACCAACTATTTTACCTACAATAATAAAATACAACAAAAATATCAGTATGACCATCAACTGATTTCATGCTCACCAGGAACAGTAAGGCCCCTATCAGCAAAGCATTAAATAGGAGACTAATGGCATTAAGCAGAATGGGGATACAAATCTGGGGAGGTCTGGATTGCTTCCTGGCACGTTATCATTCTGCACTTTCAAACACGGCCTAGTAGTTTATTCCTAATAGAGTAACGGTAGATACAGTGTTCCATTTTTCATGAGTGTGATGACTCACACTTATTAGTGTAGCCCATGCTATTATCCAAAACATGTTCAGTCAAAATAAAAAAAACTTTTCATGCAAAAACAAAAAAGTGTCTGCAGGAGAGAAAATAAATCACAAATTATCCCCTATACCGACAAAGTGATTAAACAACATTAATTTCAGCAAATAACTCTTCAGCATAATACCTGGGTAGCAATAAAAATTGCCTTAGTTAAAGCTGTAAACCCTTTGCTTGACAATCTTACTGTCTGAATGAAAATATGATGTATTCCAAAACTTGCATTCTAGTTGGTTTTACAATATGATGCATGAACATAGCCTTCATGGCTTGAGTTAGTGCAATTTACCCTTTAATTTCTTGCTATCTGAAGGGAATATAGTAAATTAGAGTATACTTTTATTTATGTGTCCATAAATCCAGAGTCCAGTCTTAAATTTTTATGTGTGGGTGCTATTGAATTTGGACTTTACTGAAGGTGACATGCAACTCAGAGGATATAGGACCAGATTTTTAAAGGTATATGTGTGTCTAAAGATAGGCACCTAAGTCCCTTTAAAAATCTGGCCATAGTTATCAGTGAAGAGAGAATTTATTTAACCAGCATGGAATAACAGATGAGATTTTTATTTAGTTTTATATCACCATCTTTGAAGAAGACATTTTCTGCAAAATGTTATAGGATGAAGCTAATAATTTTAAAAACGTTCAGGGCCCTGTTCTCTTGAGAATGTACACACCCCATCATACCATAAGGCCAATTTTCCAAGGTTCTTCAACTGAATCTGAAGATTTTCCTCATGGTTTTGTACCAGTAAAGCTTTCCAGCTTTTGGATTTGTGGGATATGCATGTAAAAAAATGCATGTTCAAATTGGGAACAACAATTTTGCAGGCTGCTGAAGTCTTTATTGCTAATGTATAAAGCATGTGTCTGCCTAGATCCCATGAGGGGTTGGATCCATTTGTACAAAACACCTAACAACAACAGAAGTAACCATTCTTTTTATCATTTTCTCACATACCTTTATGCCCTCTCATGGACCGACATATATAATCAGCTGATGGCCGACCTGATGCCATTTCATGCTCAAGTTTGGAGCGGTGGAGATAGTACTGTTTCCATGTCTGCATACCTGGAGTCAGGTTGGAAATATTGCAAAAGGTCCAATGATCTAGGCACATCCTTCTATGAAACAAAGGTGACACTATTCAGTTAAAAGTAGGGGATGGTCATTCTGCAACACTTTTCTTAACTATTCACATTTGGTGGATGTCGCTAGGTACATCCAAAGATCTGTCATGGATAAAAGCATGATTTTGTTTTTTTACTTGGGGAATTTAAGATTCAGTAGAGAAAGGGAATTCCTCCCCAGTCACAAAACAAGACACTGCAGTCACCATTGTGAAATATGAAGAGATGGAAATAAGGAAACGCCATCATGGAATGAGAGTACAAACATCGATTTGTCTGCCTCCACTATTTTGCTCACTGCAACATGCTGAAAATGTTTTAAAAAAATAAATAAAAAAAAGCCCGGTTGCATATAATGCATTGAAGAAAGCATTCTAGAACTGTTTGAGTGAAAGTGTAACTTCCTGAAGTACAGACAGTCAGTGAGAGACTTACAGCAATCTCCAGAGTGAGTGTGATTCAGCAGCACTTGAGTCAGTGTGTGCTTTTCCACTGACTTTCCTGGGTCTGATCTTCTGCCTAATAACCACAATTTCTACTCCCCATAAAGGCACTTGTGAAAAGATGTGACTCAAAACCAGTTTTCCCTCTAAGATATCACCCACCTCTACAAGGGACTGCCTGACCTTTGGAAAATTTGACTTACAAAAACAAGGTTTGTAAGCTCAAAATATGGTCACCTAAAATTAAAATGTCCCTGTGATAGTAAACACCCACCCACCAGTGCTCCCAACCAGTAGTGGTAAACTCTCCCGGAACCTGAACTGATCTGTTCTTTCCTAGTCCTGGAATTTATTCATTTTCTTTTAAATTATTTAAAAATAAATGTGCTAATGAAAGGTGCCAGCCTGCAGACCAAAGGCCTGTATTTGTCTGCTGAATAGATACAGCCCACTTGGTGGCAGCAGAAGCTTCCCCACTAGGGTGACCAGATGTCCTGATATTATAGGAGACAGTCCTGATATTCGGGGCTTTTTCTTATATAGGTGCCTATTACCCCCCATCCCTGTCTCAATTTTTCACACTTGCTATCTAGTCACCCTGTTCCCCACCCTTCCCTGTCAATGTACTTCACTTAGAAGGAAAACCTCTATAAGAGTTAGAAGATAGCAGTGAGGCCATAGGCTAGACTGAGGCTGTGCTAACAAGGATGCCAATTCAGTTATAAGTTAACTGCATTGCTCCTGGGCTAACAGATGGATCTGCCTTATTCATTACTGTATTTTTAAAAGATTATCCAGAGGGGTGCCCAGAGCACTGGAGGGGTGCCCTTAATGCAGAGCAGTAACAATCTAAGTTATTAAAATAAGGTGGTATTTGTATGATGCAGCTATAGTTTCATATCAGCCAAAGGGAATGGATTCCAAACACTATGGTGGGGTGAAAAACAGTGTGCGCACACATATACATGCCTTACAATCAACCCTGTGAGCCCTTTGTCCACCATGTTGTATGCTCTTCGACTTTATGTAGTTAAAATTCCTGGATCACAAGTATTTCCAGGTTCTCATTCTGTGGATGCCCCAAGAGAGACTGGGTTATCTCAGTCCCCATCAGAGTCAGTGGGGTGAGGACACCCAGGTTGATGTTCAGCACCTTGCAGGACTGGTCTTGGAACTTGGTAGCCGAGAAGCCCCTCAAAGAGCCCGCCCACAGGAACACCAATGACTACCCTCTTAAGAAAGGAGGTGCCAAAATGGGAACCAAGGGCTACTAAAAAAGGCAAAGCAAAAGTACCGGGCAAGTGGCTGTAAAAGAATGCCAGTGAGGGACACTGAGCAGGGAACCCCAGAGAGTGCCCACTCTACCCAAAAAAGATCACCTTGCAGCTTGTCAACTATTACAATACCTAGCCTGGACTCCCTGAAACACTGAAAGGGGCACTCACCTCCATAGGGAAGTTGTGCCTGCGGCTTCGTTCCATGCCTATTACAAAGGGAAGGGAGAAAGACGAGACATTTTAGAATGAAGGAAGCTGCGTTTCAAACTTTTTCAGTGTTACTGTAACTGACAGAAAAGAGAAGATAACGTCAGTCAATGGAAAGGGAAGGGGACCAGGAAATCTTTCTAGGTCTGTGCTGCACCCCAATTTCTTTGAATCATCACTCTTTTTAAGTTTACATTTTGTATGAATGTTTAGCACAACACAGTAAGGGGGAATTTTCAAATCAATTAATTGGTTATAGTTTTACATTGATTTTTATAGGAATTATGCGGTTAAAATCATGAACAACGTTTTGTAAATTTGGACATATGTACAAGAACTGGCCTAGCAAGCTTTTTAGTTAAGTAGTTCAGGCTCGATCCCAAAATTTGAAAATAATCATTGTGACATGAAAGATCAATAAACATCTAAGCTTAGAACGCCCAACTAACTTGCTACTAGCGGAAATAACATCAAATGGAGAGTAAAAACTCATTTTTACAAGATCCATTAAGCTGAATGTATGTGATCAGATATATATAGTGTATAGCTCTTAAAGGATTGTTAACAATTCAATCAGTTTATACCACCCCCTGCACATTTAGTGTAAGATATTAAAGTCATACAGAACACAGTAATATGGCGTATACTACTGATTCAGAAATGTGCTAGATAACTATTCAAGATAAGCTATATAACTATTTAAAGACAGCCATCCTGCACCATCGAGGTACTTAAGGTGCTGAGTCCAGTAGCACAGTAAAAGCAATCTAAAACAGAAAGGCAGGTTAATATTGTAACATTAAAATGGGTTATTGCCACCTGCAGATGAAAAGAACAGTTTGAGGAGCTATGACACAAGGACAAAAATAGAGGAACAAAGATTATAAATATGGGGCCAATCGTGGCCATAATAAACACATGCCTCTGGGGAAAAACCAAACCAGCTCACCCACCCTTAAGTATTCCACACCCTGGGGCCAACCAAAGCAAAGTCTTGCTCTCCTGTCAACCTAAAACATGGTAACTGGATTCTTAAAAGATGTGTGACATCTCAACATAGGTACCTGTCAGGTTCCTCCAGGAGGCCTCAAATATATAAAAGAAAGTGCCAATTTGATATATCAGGTTTAAAATGTATGCAGGATGGGTCTAATGCGATCCTGGCTGCTCATACCAGTGAGCATATACATGGCTGCACTCTGAACACACTGCAAGTGACAAATTCATTCGGAAAGAGCATTTCCCAACAGCAGGATGGACTGCACACTGCAGCTGGATTCTTGACAGCAGAGAAGTTGAAATGTCAAGCTGATGTTTTTCATTGTTTTTCTCTCCCCCTACCACCAGTTCCCTCTTGGATGGGTTCACGCAAGACTTTGTACTCGGTGCCTGTTCTGAACTGGCTCAAATAAAATAATCTCCTGAACTTTGCTTCAGTTGTTTGCCAACAAACTGCCATTTGTGTAAAAGCAGCTCTAAGAAATTGTTTGCAAAATAAGCACTGCTTTATAATAATAAGTAATGCTACTAATATTTTGCATTTTATAGAATCTTCCAGCCAGAGATCTTAAAGTGCTTTACAAATATTAATGAATTTAGCCTCACTACTCTCTGGTGACGTAGGAAAGTCTGAGTTCCATATAACAATTGGGGAACTCAGTGCACTGTTAAGCAATTTACTGAAAGTTACACAGGAGTTTTATGCAGAGCAAGGCAAACAGCCCAAATTGTCTGGCTTCCAGTGCTGTCCTTTACCTAGTAGGTATTGCTTCCTCTCTATTCCAGTGGAGATAATCAGTCTTTTGGTTACAGTTATCACTGATAAGCCATTACTGCAGATCACATGGGATGGGCAAAGCTTTGCGTCAAGTATGAAATAAGACAGACTAGCTTTCCCACCTGGTCCAGCTGCTTTGAGTCATTCTGGAGAATCCAAAGGGGACCCCCAAGTGGCATACAGCTGCTGTAGTGACTCTACACCCAATCCCAAACTTGGTCCACGCTCTGCTCACTAGCCAGATCATGTGACATTTTGTGTCACTAAGGCCTGGTCTACACTACGACTTTAATTCGGATTTAGCTGCGTTAATCCGAATTAATCCTTAACCCGTCCATACAACGGAGCCAGTTACTTCGAATTAAAGGGCACTTAAAATCGATTTCTGTACTCCACCCCGACGAACGGAGTAGCACCAAAATCGATTTTGTTAATTCGAATTAGGGGTAGTGTGGCCGCACACCACCGAATTAATGTGGTTAAAATTAATGGGGTAGTGTGGCCGCACACCACCGAATTAATGTGGTTAAAAAACGAATTAATGTGCTTAGTGTGGCCGCGCACAATCGAATTTATACAATCTGTTTCCCAAATTCGAATTATCTAAATTCGAATTAATCTCGTAGTGTAGACGTACCCTAAGAACGAGTTCCTATTTCCCCCTTCAAGGTCTGCTCATGCCCACACAGCAGGAGCAGGCACGGGGCTAGGCAGGAGCCTATGTGCTTCCATTGCAGAAACGGGATGGTGTTTGCTAGGAGAGGTTAGGTCCTGCAGCAGCCTCTGTCACTGCCCTCCATTTTTTATCCTCCCCTGCCTCATTCTCTGTCCTGACCCTCCCACCCCTCTGGCCACAGCTGCCTCCCCTATGGTGGCTTGGATGCAGCACAGGGAATACGGGGAGTTTGGATGCAATAGCATGCTATACACAATTCTGCCATAGCAGCCAGGCAGAGACTAGAGAAGAGAATACCTGCAGGCTGGTGGGTGTGTGATCTCTCAGAGGGGCTGGGGCTGCACCGCTGCAGCCCTGAACATGGATCACAGTGGGGTGATGATGGGGGTGAAAGAAAAGGATCAAGGGAGAGGCTCATTACCTGTGGTCACGAAGGGTGGGAAGGGAACACTTATGTGCAGTCCTGATGGTTGTCTCCAGACCTGTGTGTGCTCCTTCAGCCCACAGGTGCTGGAACTGGGGGTGTAGGGGGTGCTGCTGCACCCCCTGGCTTGAAGTGATTTCCATTATATACAGGGTTACTCCCCCCCTGCTCCAGCCTGCTGTCAATTTCACAGCTCAGACAGCTGGTGCCACTGGCCGCTCTGCGGGAGTTTCTAAACGTCAAGGCAAAATAAACACCCTCAGGGCCACACGGGTACAGCAGGCTCCCCCTACTGCACAGCGGGGTGTGCTCAGGGGCAGTGGCAGGGAACTCCCTTCGGGGGGGACAGGAACCAGTGTTATTTTGGTGGGGAAAGGCACCCGCGGGTGTGGCGAGAAGCGCTAAGGCAGCTCTGCTGGGACACAGGGAGCTCTAGGAAATAGGCTTGCAAAGGCCCGTTCATTCCTCCAGCGCCAGGGCACGCCCAGCCTGGTGCAGTGTGTCTGGGGAAAGGGAGAAGCCCCCAGCCCAGGGGCCCGGGCTGTGCAGCGGTCCCCAAGGAGGCCCCCAGAGCTGGGCAGAGCAGACGCCACCCGTGTCCTGCCAACGGGGTGCGACCGACACGAGCCCGCATCTCCCTGCGCTACACGCGCGGCTGCGGGCGCTGGAGCAGAGCCGAGGCGCCCCCCGTGCCCCAGGGGCGGTCAGCCCCAGCCGGGTACCTGGTTCACCCGCGCGGCGCGGAGCAGATCCGGTGCCTCCAGGTAGGAGAAGACATGGACGAGGCAGTCTAGCGTGAGCAGCTCGCCGCTCATCTCCAGCCCTCACCCGGCCGGGGTCTCGCGTCTTTCCGCTTCCGGACCAAGTTTCCTGCTTCAGCTACAGCGGCTGCTCAGAGGCGGAGCTAGCGCGCCTGGCAATCAGCTGGCTGCGCTGATTACACCGGCACAGCGCGCCTGGCCCCTGCCGGCCAGGATACTTCATTGGCACGGCCAGCTCCTTGCACAAGGGCTGCTAAAGTGTAACAAAGCGCTCCGGTAGCGGGGACAATCTGCTCAGGACAGGACTAAATACTTTGTTTGAAGCTTGTCCTCTGTGCCCGTTTGTAATCCTCTTTCTAAGCCCCCAGCCCCCTTCTCTCCTTTACTCCCTTCAACCTGTGTCAAGGCCCCATCCTCTCACCCCTACCTGTCAGGGCAGATTGGATCACCCAGTGTTGAGATGCAGCTACTTCTACAGTGGCACATGACAGCTTGACTATCATGGAATGACATCACATCTCTACTTAGGGCAGGCAGTGAAGGTGAACGCTTGATACGGCTGAAATGGCAGCGGGACTATCTATAGCCAGAATGCAGTAATGTGAGTTGAAATAGGACAAAGAGATTAAAGACATCCTCGCCCTCTTACTGAAAGTGCCATGGAACAATTAATGACCATCCGTGGTCATGATCTTGGTGTTGTCTTATCTAAAAGCACCAGAGAAGGATTCTTTCTTCTAGAGGAAGGACCATGACATATGATGGGAGCTGAGCAAGAAGAGTTGGGGTAGCTAGTGGAAGGGTCTTTATGGTGGGGGAAGGTTAAAAGCCTGGGGGCAAAGTTTCTATGGGTTTAGGCTGTAATTTTGCCTTAATGCTTTTCTACAAGTTTTACTGTGATCTACAGCTAGACTGAGTGAAAGAAGAAAGTGAACATGATGGAAACCTGGAGAAAGTTAGGTAAGTAGTTAAGTGTAAGAGCCCATTGCTTAGGACACACACACACACACACACACGGTAGGGAGGGGAGTATTGGTTTGATGGGGGGGGGGGGAATACTTTTTGCTGTAGGATCATGTCTTTAAAACTGGTGAAATAAGTTTTAATGTGATTTTAGCTGAAATTAATTCATACCTGGACAAAGTAGAGAGTAAAGGGCAGTCTGCTTTTGACAGAATAAGGACTATATTAAATGAGGACTATTAGATGTGACTAGAAGAATCCTCTATATAATATAACAAGGCCATTTACTGAAACTTCCCATAGAAGACAAAGAAAGAGAGAGACCTTATCATTTATGCATTCATTAGCTACAGGATTTTGGGGGACTTGGGTTTTTGTCTGTTTTTTTAAGAAGAAAGCAGCTTAAAGAGGTCTCAGGTTCAAGAAAGGGTAAAGAATTAAGATAAAGCAGGTCAGAAAGCAGCAGAAACAGGACTCTGGCAGAGGGAGAAAAAAATCAGAAGAAGAGAAACTGTGAAAGTGAAGATGGGACGTGAAGGAAAAGCTGCAGCCCGATGGCCCAGCAAAATTAGATTGTACTTAACTACACAGGTAAAAGCAAAGTGAAAAAACCTAGTCTAGGAAACACAAATTCCTCCCGAAGTCTAGTTAGCAAGAGCTGAGAACTGGTAAATCAGCCCTTTAGAGAGGTAGAATTACCCTTTTGGTGGAGAAGAAAACATCTCTGCACCCCAAGAGGATTATTCGGACACCTTATTGTTGTCCATGGATTCCTGCTGGTTCCAATGACCAAATCCAACTGTGGAATTGTCTGAAAATACATGAGGACCAGAACAAACCATGAAGAGAGACTGAACATACATCGAGAAGGAGAAGAGAAGCAGATAGCCCTGTGTCTCCAGCCACCTGCCATACGTCTTCTGCCAGTTACACACACCTGCAAAGGGTAAGTTTAACCAGCACAAAACAGATTCACATATAAGGACCTAGCTGGAATAAAACTTCTAAATTTAATGTCCAGCTGAGACTTCTTTGCTAAAACACAGGTTCTAAACTTGTTCTTTTAACCTCTGCAGTTTGCAGGAGAGAAAATAAACCACACAAGTTATCTCTTTTCAGCAGAAGGGTTGATAGCTGCAATAAATATTTAAATAACTTAGATTTTCATGATACATGAGTAATACAATACCTTTGCTGGTTAGTTTTGTTAACTCTGTGCTTCCTGTTATTTGAACAAAAATATATTGTTTCCCATACATAACATAGTCTGGTGGATTTTGTAATGTCATGTATGAAAAGGGTAACAAAGCTCATTGAATTCTTCTAATTTACTATATGGGTGGAGTTCAGAGTTCTCTGTCTTGGGTTATCAGATGGGAAAACTAATCACTTAAACTTTCAAAAGGCTGGTTTTCTTAAAGTCTACAGCTTGTCTGCATGGCAAGTTACTGTGCTACAAGCCAGGGTGTGAATCTACAGTGCAGCAATCTTACTGCGTTGTAGCACGGTCCACACGGGACGTGACTGCAGGGCAAGCGGGTGAACTGTAGAGTCACACCCTAGCTTGGAGCACAGTAACTTGACATCTAGGCAAGCCCGAAGGCTTTGTCAGTTTCCTAAGTGAGCAGAATTGCTTCCTTGACTGAGTCACCAAGTTTCTGCTGACTCTTTATCCTATGAAGAAACATCCATTGTACACTCTACAAAACTATATTGCAGTATGTTGTATTTGCCAACATGCAGAACTTGCCATCCAAAGATAACGCGCATTACACTGCAGAAGAGAGATGGCGCAGAGTGAGTCAGAGACTGCAACAAAACCCCAGGGCTCCTGTCTTGCAATCCTGTGTCCTACCTGCTGGAAGCACTGCCTCCCCAATAGGCACTTTCAAACTGGTTTTAAGCCCCATTCAGATTGTATTTTTTCATATACTGTAAAACTTGACTCAATTTGTGCCAGAAACTTTCAGGTTTTGGGTTTTGTTTTCCATCTGTGAATTATGTTTCCTTAAAGAACCACAGCCCTCTTGAAGTACCTTAGAAATGCACCATAAGCACTAAGCCAATGTTAGACAGTAATTAATGAGGCAAATTACATGTCAGGATGTGCTGGTGATAACTGTTTTCCACTGAGGACAGAAGCAGTGAAATTTTCCAGCACAACAACAGAAGCACTATTTCCCCCACCTCCCAGCAAGACAAAAAATGAACTCCACCTCACACAAATCATAGAATCATAGAAGATTAGGGTTGGAAGAGACCTCAGGAGGTCATCTAGTCCAACCCCCTGCTCAAAGCAGGATACTCTACTGCAGACCTGCAAATATTCACCGATCTGAGAATATCCCACTAGCAACACTTGGAATGACATACGTGCTGCAGTTAGGTAGGCCAACCTGGGGAAGTCTGACCTTTAACCCACTCACTCTTTTTTTTGTTTGCATGCCCAAGAGGAAATCACATGCATGGCACAAGCCTGACCCAGAAATATTGCAGGGAGGAGGATATTTTGTGCGAATAAGGAAGGGCAGGGACTGCAAGATGAATCACCGAAACAATAATTATCCTGAGGAAAAACCTTGGAGGGTGGATTAACTGTGATAACTGCCCTTTCAAGGTAACAACGTGAACTGTCAACTCTCCTGAACTGTTAGAAACACTTTAGCACAAAAAGAGAAAGAGAAAAAAAAATTGAAAGAGCATAAAAAGTGATCTGGCCAAAGAGGCACCCTTCAATTCCAAACTGATAGGATTGAAGCTTGTAATTGTTACACACTATGCAACAGTAACTGCTTCCAAAACTATTTTTAGCACACCACACATATAGTGAAAATAAATAAAAAGACAGAGTTGCCATAAAGCCAGGAAATAAACTTTTGAAACTATTTAGCTTTTGGCTAAGCAAGGCAATTGAGCTACAGCATTCCTGAGTGTGCATGATAGTCTCTGATAAGGTGAACTCCAAACCATCATTTTCTCTTCCAACTCCAAGCTGTAAAGTAACAATCAGCACTTTGAAAGTCCACCACACTTGAATCTTAAGGCCCTATGTTCACTACAGGGCCAGCAGTGGTTTTATAATTAGTTTACTATCTGACCTGGTTAGAACAAGTGTGGCTGAGTCATGTTCACACATCAGCATTTTTTGCTCCACAACACAATCGTGTGTGTGTCTGCATCTACCCTCCGGCTAAGCATGTTTGTATCAGTGCAGGCTGGGGAAATCTGGGCAGTGGCCCCATAGTGCTTCAGCAGGAGCTAGAGTGTCCAGGGGGCATGCACACAGAATAGGACCAGCAGCAAGTCTGGCAACGCACCCAGAGATGTCCTCCTGCCCAGAGCTAGAAGGAAGGAGCAGCAGCCAGACTGGTTACTCAGCTATGTTTGTTTACGGGCTTCTCTCTAAAATACAAAAAAACAAACAAAAACAAGAGGGCCAGGCCACCAACAAGGCTGATTGGTAAGCATTGTTACCAATCAAGCATTAGCCACATTGTGTGGGCAGACAAGTCATGGGCCTGACTCCGCTCCCACTGAAGACAATAGCAAAACTTCCATTGATGGATCAAGCTCCCCGTTTACACCCTCCAGGTCACTGTGGTCTTAGCTACAACAGGGGAATTTTAGCAAAATATTCCCAGCCTTGCTGCTATCGGTGGGAGCCCTAATGTTCACAGGTGCCAGCTTCCTCCAGGCCCTGGGGGTGCTCAACCCCTGCTCCACCCCGACCCCCCTCTTCACACCCAGTTCCGCCCTCTCCCCCAAGTGCACCCCCATCCCCGTTCCTCCCCCTGCCCCTCCCAGCACCTCCTGCACACCGCAGAACACCAGATCGTCGTGGCTAGGGTGACCAGACAGCATGTGTGAAAAATTGGGATGGGATGGGGGGTAATAGGTGCTTATATAAGACAACCCCGAATATCAGGACTGTCCCTATAAAATTGGGACATCTGGTCACGCTAATCACTGTGGGTGGGAGGCATTGGGAGGGAGGGGGAGGAGTTGATCGATGGGGCCACCAGCAGACGGGAGGCCCTGGAGGGGAGTGGGGGAGCTTACTGCCAGTGCATCTTCCAGCCCCGGAGCACCCATGGAGTCGACACCTATGCTTATATAGACAAGACACCAGTGCCTTCCAGTGTTTTCACCACTGGGTGAATTAAATCTGCTGATGATATTTTAAACACTGGTTGCTGCCAGAGCCTTCGCTACACTAAGGCTCCCATCAGTATGGCTAACCTGATGACAGCACTTTTGCTAAAATTGCCTTGTGTAGACTTGGCCTGACCGAGTTACTTACTTGGTTAAAAAAATGTAGTGTAAAATATCTTGTATCACTCATTCTCTGTATTGCACCTGATCAGAAAAGATCACTGTCAAATTTGCACTAACACCATTTGTCAAATAAGCCAGAACTAGAAAGACACAAAGCAGTAGCAAACAATTTCTTACGCTGCTTTTTGGTAACATTATTTTGCTTTGACGGGCAGCATCCTCTCCTCTCTCCGTGCAGACACAAAGGTAAAAAATCACACATTTTGCACCCATGGAATGCAGTATCAGGCTCATAGTGATGTGTTTTAAATAAATACTTTCCCTGCAGTATTTAGAAACAAGCTCAACATCTGCCAGAAACACACAAGTTTAAGATAGTTATGCAAAGTATAAGCAGATATAGACTTCCCAGAATACATATGATTTTGGGAGAGGGGATTGGAAAGTCTGGACTGGGTGCTTCTCAGGCATTTCTTTCTCACTCTGGTTGTGAGTGCTTAAATTTCATAACCACAGACAGTTCTGAACACAAACCTCCATCAATTTAACACTATAAAATCTACTGCTGTGTAGTTAACTATGTACATTATTTACAGTGAAATACTCAATCAGAACAGTTGTCCATCCACTCCAGTATCCAGTCTCAGAGTGATCAATACCAGATGCTTCAGAGAAAGGTGTAAGCCCCCATAATGGGCAATTGCACAGTAGCTGATCATAGGGAATAGTTCTTCCTAACCCCAAGTGGTTAGTGTTGGCTTATGCCCTGAAGCATGAATGTTTATATCCTTTATATATTTTAGCCTAACTGTGGATGCTCTCATTATGCATACGAGTGTCTAGTCCTTTTCTGAATCCAACTAAATTCTATCAGGCCTAGTGGCAATGAGTTCTACAGGCTAATTACATGTTGTGTTAAAAAACAACAACCCACACACGCATTTTCTTGTACCAATTTTATATGGATGCTTTTCAATTTCATTGAGTTTGAGAGTAAAGAAGGACCTTCCATTTGACCGTCTCTAGACTAGTCATTATTTTATATATGTCTGTCATGTCTCCCTTCTAAATTAAGCAGTCCTGATCATTTCGGTCTCTCTTCGCACAAAGTCTCTCCATGTCAAGAATAATTTTCATTGCCTGTCTTTGGACTCCGACTTCCCCTAAATCATTTTACGAGGGAGTGACCAGAACTCAATATAGTATTCCATGTGATGAGGGTGTATCATTGACATTATAATATTCAGACTTATTCTATAGTTCATTCAATTCAATCCACAGCAACAGTCCAAAAAAGAAAAGTGTGTGTGTGTGTGTGTGTGTGTGTGTGTGTGTGTGTGTGTGTGTG
>NW_020664440.1:33695588-33721952 GCF_002925995.2 Terrapene triunguis
GTGTGTGTGTGTGTGTGTGTGTGTGTGTGTGTGTGTGTGTGTGTGTGTAAAAACAAACAAACATACATTATATTTGCTTTTTTGATTGCATATTGAGAAGATATTTTCCGAGCTGCCCACAATGACATCTTGGTCTTTTTCCCCTGAGTGGTTATCATTTTATTTATGACCTAGGGGGAAAGCCTTTAATATTTTTCAACTACAACCCCAAAACATTTTTAAAGGGTGTAAAACACCCCTGCTTCCCAACTTTGACTCGGTTGTGACTAGTACTGTCATTAGAAGAAAATGTAACATCTATTGGAACAGATCAGTTTCCTTTACTATGAGCCTTTTGTTTTTAGGGCTTTCCTATGTGTACTATAGAAGCTAGAGCTAAAAAGTGATGAACTAGAAGCTAGTATTAATTTTTCCTCATGTCTAAATTATGAGAGTAAGTAATCAGCAGTAAGAGTGAGAAAACCCACAGCCTGTTTATCAATGCCAGGAAAACAATAGTGCACTTTGCCTCTGAAAAGTCACTACACTGAAACAGGAAGCGTGCTGCCAGTTTAATATTAGCCTGATGACTGATGGGAGGAGTGGTACGATTACAAATGTTGTTTGGGAAACGTTTTTTTGACTTTTCTCCCCCCACATCCTCACTATGTTTAAAGAAATATTCACATTTATAAGGATACAAATAGTGGCATGGAGTCTAATTTTGTAGTGAATATATTTAGGATGCTAGTCAGCCAAAGACTGTGCCTAATACGTATGCGTGAGCTGCCTCCATGGGCCTTGATCTGTGAAATACAATGATATTAGAAGATAAAGTGCTTTATTATAGCACTTAAGTAACATATGCTTCTGTGCTTCTTCTGCGAAGCAGTTTCTTTCTAGTGCCACCTGCGGTGGGGTTGGATTACTATTTCTTAAATGGACAGAAGAACACGGCTGGAGGGTAGCAAAAAAATGGCGAGACACACAAGCCAATGTAATGGTTTTAAAATAAAAGTTGTTTTAATTCAGTGCTGCTTGCTTAACAGACCTGGAGACTCAGGTCCCATGTTAATCTACAGGCCAGGTACAGCCTGGACAGTGGTAGTGCAAACTTCCCCACACTGCCCCTTGCCAACCTTCTTCACTTCTGATCAGCAAGGCTGTAGGAGTGGTTTAGTCCCTGTGCCCTTTCAGTCCTTGTCCACTCTGCTCAGATTGCTGGGCAGCATTCACTTGGTTGCTGGATATTTGTTTGTAATATTTTATTAGGTCCTGTTTTTCTAACAGTCTTCCCTGGAAATTTGGAGACTTAAAATAGGACACTTCGGTGTCTTCCTGTGCTCAGTACCAGCCCCTCATTCCTCCTTTCCAGCAGGGGGCACTGCTGCAGGCTTTGGAAAGCCATTTGCCCCAGACCCCAGAGAAAGCAGCAGCAGCAGCACTTTCAGGTGGAGGATGGTAGCTTCAGTTCCACCTCACCACCACCTCCAGAACCTGGTGGGTGTCACCAGCACAGGTGGTGAGGGGTGTGTGGGGAGGGGACAGGTGTCCCTGCTTGTCTTGCACCTTCACATATACACAATAAGAATCCAACAACCAATTTTGAATTGGAGACAGTTGTCACTAAGACACCTTCCTCCCTTCGGGCAAATTGATTTCTGGGATCACGTGATGGACCCTGTTATAGAGCTTTGGGTTCTAGTTCATTAAAGGACACCATTTAATCCATCTCAGGACATGAGGGGTGGAGGCAAAAGGTCACTGTGTGTCCTCTTGATGCCCTCCCCCGCAATCCTGGGGCCAGTTCAGTCCCAGGTCTAAGCGAGAGTCGTTTCTGAGGCCTTTCTGGCAGCTGGGGATTGGGAGCACATGCGGGCACACTGGATCCACCTAACCTCAAGGAGGGTCAGGCTAGAGTGGTGCAAAGCTAGCTATGCTGGCCCTATGCCAGGGAATCCTTGGGTGGCTAGCCAGCCACACTGGCTTTGTACCACCAAACAGAAAGCACCTGCAGCAGGGGCCAGCATCTGGCCCATGTTTCCTGCATTGAAGCAACACAAACTGCAATTGGGGGAGTTGGGTGGGGGGAAGGGAAAATCAGCATTTTAAAAATTGTTCATTAAAAAAAAAAAGTTGCAGAAACTCCCCTGCAGTGAATTTAGGAGTAAGGAAGGATTCCAGAGAGGCAGCCAGGGAGACTAACTCTCTCTACAGCACAGATCCAGCATGGGCCTCCATGGCCCGGAGGGTGGCAACAGCACCAACCCAGGAAAAGTGTGTGTGTGCCGGGGGGCAGGTGACAGATGTCTCTGTTTGTCATTCTGACATTTGGTTAGGGAGATTTAGAAAGTTTTTTCTAATATGTAACCTAACTCTAAGAGTAATTAAGTATTGGAACAGGTTGCCTAGAGAGGTTGTGGAATCCGCACCATTGGAGGCTTTTAAGAACAGGTTAGACAAACATCTGGCAGGGATGGTCTAGGTATTCTTGGTCCAGCCGGATGGCCTAGACAACCTCTGGAGAGCTCTTCCAGCCCTATTTTCCTATGATTATGTGTTTCTATGGGCAGCAGAAGGCTGGTCAGAAAATGGAGAAATAAATTTATGACATTATTTGAAAGTGATTCTTGTTTTAAAAAAAATTGCTTTCTTTCTTTGCCTGATTTGGATTCTTTTTAAAGCGATGGCTGGGGAAGGAATTTTCAACAACAACTGGGAAAAGAAAAAGATGGAAAAAAAGAGGAAAAACAAAAAAAGAAGAAAGATATCAAAAGAAAATATTGAAAAAAAAATCAAATATGGATACATTTGTCAGAGATGGACAATATCCCGAACAAACCTTGTTGAATTAGGGTTAATTCCATAAGATTTAGGTTAGTACCTTTGGGGTACATTGTGTTAAAAATGCAATAATATATATGTTGTTGTGGCATTGCATGTACCTTTTCTAGTGGAGAGCGGGGATGCTAATGTACTTCCTCCATCATCAGTCTTTGAAGCCACCCCTCTCCCCTTCCCCCAAGGAGATTTGCACATACTTGCACATTGTTTTTAATATGTCTTCTCTGTAATGCTTTTAAACCTTCAGAATAAAAGCTTACTTAGAAAGAGCTGAGTGGTAACTTATATCTGTAGCAATCACTTATCAGTCTCTGACAAGAAAGCAAGCAGATCTATATAGGCAGACTGTCTTTGCTGGGAAATACCCAGGGAAGGCAGGGAGCTGTGCAGCCTGGACATATTGTAGTAAAAGGGGTGAGATGTGGATCTCCACCCAAGGAAGGCAACAGCTGGGGAACTGGAAGCCTGAGAACAGGTGTCCTTGCTGGACCACTGAGGGGAAATACAGGTGCAGTTGCCCTGAACTGTGACATATGGCACCAGTGTTTGTGGGATCTGTAACAACGTAAATTGCTTGAGTACTGTAAAAGTACACAGAGAAAAAAATTTCAATAGTCTTTTCAGAAAAGGAATAACAAAAAAAGAGATGGGGGAAATGAATGATGAGCAGCGGAAGAAAATTCAACTGATTGATTTATGTGGACAAAGGGAGGTCAGCTCTGAAGACAGAACCAAACCACAGTTAGCTGAGTTACTCTGTTCTAGTCACCAGCTGAGAAATGATGGTCTGGATTTGCAAAGAACCTCCAGTCTGCTTACAGAGGGGCCAGCTGATGGGGAGAATCTTGGCACCAATGTCTGAAGGGAAGCAGGGAAGAAGCGGACAGAGGTAGCAGCTATGTTCCATCAAGACCAAGTACACCACTGCAACCACCAGGAGTGCCAGCACCAGCATGAGAGAGAAGTGAAGGAAACCAGCACCAGCGCAAGGAATGCCAGCACACAAGGAACGCCAATGCCAGCATGAGAGAGAAGAGAAGGAGAAGGAGCGTCAGCATAAGTAGAGAGAAAAGGACAGGGACCATCAATATCAGATTGAGATGGAGAAATTGCACAAGCAGAACCATAGTCCAGGAGGTGGAACCAGTCCCCAGGTCCCTGTCCTGGTAGGTGGTGTAGACTCCAAATTTCTCCTTTGCTTTAGGGAGGGGATGACATGGATGTGTTCCTGCATGCTTTTGAAATGGGGTGTGACTTGAACACGGTGGGGAAAGGGGACATGGTAAGGTATCTGGCTCCACTACAGTCTGGGACAAAGGCCTCGGATGTTTTCATCCTAACGGGAAGGGAGGATTATAAAGATTATGATCATTGTAAACATGTTTAAACTGTTCCTTGAAGTGTACAGGAGACTTTTTTGGGGAGTTCAGAAAAAAGGGGATATGGCCTAGGTTGAGGTTTCAACTCAAATTAGGGGTTATGTAAGGAAATGGGGAACTGGTTGGGGGGTTACTACGATCAAAGAGGTCTATGGGTTAATAGGGATAGAAGAATTCTATAAACTCTTCCGCTCGGACCTGAAAGCATGGTTAATAAACAAAAATCCTAGAGATGTTTGTTATGATAGCTGGAGACCTGGAAGACCAGCATGAGGATAGTTGTCCTGGGTTTGATAGAAAACCTAATAGAGAAGGAATGGGATTAGAGGACAAGAATCAGGCCCAAGCTGAGATTCACACCCGGTGGCTGGGAAACCACCTCCATGAAGCCCTGGGAAAGTGAGGAGAAGGGGTGTGCCAGACGTGGCCAGCAGGGTCACTTTGCTGAGTCCCCATGAAGTGCTGGAAAGGCCAGCTGCACCTCCCCTCACAGAGTTAACTGTGTGACTGAACCTCCAGAGGGAGGGAGTCACAAAGCCATTTGGCCAATGCCATATAATGTTCACCCCCCTTGCCCCCTGCACTGCGTACATGTCATACTGCACCCTCCAGGTGCAGATCCAGCCGATGGCCAGTGGGAGTAGAAGGGGGTGGTTAATGGGGAGACAATCACAGGATGGAGAGATACTGGGCCTGCTAAGACAACAGTTAAACCCTGTGTAGTGAAACCCCATCAAATGGTCCCAGGGCATGAAATGCGGGTTCAGGTTCCTGGTGTAAAAGCCCTCACTCAACCTACAGCACAGCTCTCAATACAGACACAGGAAGGGCTGGGGTGCTGGGGGTAGGGGTGTTGTCAGATATTCTGTCTTCTTTGCTTCTGTGAAATGATGTTACACATCATTGAAAAGAGAAAGGCTAAATGAGGCTCCCTCAGTTAGCCTCAGACAGGCAGGAAGGAGTGAGAGCAAAAATGCAAATAGACGTGTGTGTGTGTGTGTGTGTGTGTGTGTGTGTGACAGATAGATAGACAGACAGACATTCCTTCAGGAAGTGTCCAAGAGGATTCAGGTTACATCCCCAGCTAAAGCAGACAACTGCCTGAGGAGAGAAGAGATGAGATCACTGTCTGCTCCAGAGAAGGGACCAGACCTACTAACTTCAAAGGGAAACGTGCTGGGCCCTAAAGCCCAGATCAGACAATTAAGCTCTCTGCCAACCCTTCCAGGGAGCCAGGGGGCAGTAGAGCATGATGCTGGCAGTGTCTCCAGCCAAAATAGGGACACTGAGGCAGCTGTGGTGCACTGCCAAATCTATAACACCCACCTCAGGATGGAAAATGCCCCAGTAGAGAGTCAGACATCTGCTTGGGAGATGACAAAGGTAACTATAGCCAGGAAGGAAGGGGGTGCAAATCTCCCGCAGTCTGCTTGCCTGATGGGCTGCAAAAACAAAGGTTCCTGAGCTAGGTGGGAGAGGGAATTCTGCTCATCTTTACTCGGGGTGTGGGGAACAAAAGGCCTCCCCGATGGGGCAGCAATATTCTTCCCTCTCTCTCCAGAGAAACAGAGGTGAAGTCAGCAGCTGGAGTCCCCAGACCCTGACCTTAGGGGAGGTGGGGCAGAATCTGGCTGGGGGGGCGGTGAAGACTGTCCATGGCTCCACTCTTTTGCTGTTAAAAGTGCCTGGTTGAGAGCCACTATACAGGGAGGAAGCCCTGGCAGATTTCTCCCTTTGGTCCAAAGAATAGCTGCTTGTAATATTCTCAGGGGCTGGGGAACCTTAATCTAGACCTGAGGCAACGGACTTCTTGGTGAACCATGGGATACCACACACACTCTCTAAAACCACATGGGAGGTGGAAGTGGGAGAATCAGGTTTTAAGTTTAAACCCAGATGTTCTGGGGTAACAAGAGTAAGAATGGGCATGTGAAAGCTCAGTCCCATAGATTCCAAAGAGAGAATTTATGCAGGATCATTGTCAAATAACTCCGTACAGATTTCCAAAGGAAATATGCTGGCAGGAGATTTGTTATCTGAACAGCAGATATATGAAATTGTGAAACCTAATGGCAAAATGGCCATGCAGGGAATAAACCTGTCCAGGGAATAAGTCAATGTGTTCCCCATGGGTGCCAGTCAGCATCCTAGTTGCACCCACTTCTGTGGGGGGAAATGTGACAGATTGACACTATTTCGTAATATCCTAAACAAACCTTATGGAATTAACAAACTTTAATGAATTAGGGTGAATGCCTTTGGGGTACCTTGTATTAAAAGTGCAGTTGTGTATGTGTTGTTGTGGCATTGCATATACCTTCTCTACTAGGGCGTGGGGGGGGATGCTAATGTACTTCCTCCATCATCTTCCTTTGAAGTCACTCCTCTGGGGAGATTTGCATATGCTAGTTCAAACTAGATCCTCCAAAGTCCAGACAAAGAAAAGACTTGGCTTTAATGCCTGGGCTTTAATGTGACTCAGGGCCTTCTTCCTGATCCTGCAAATGGACAGAACCCCGATCCACAGAAGGCCCCAATCCTTACGGGAGGATTGGGAGGAGTTGGCCTACTGAGGCCTCATAAGACTATGTGCTTGTTCTGAGTTGAAGCTCTGATGAACTTGTGACCTCAAAGAAACTACTAGGGTTGGGGTGATGCCCAATAAGATTGCCTGTAGGTTCTTTCATTGTTTTTAATATGTCTTTTCTGTAATGCTTTTAAACCTTCAGAATAAAGTAGGCTTACTTAGAAAGAGCTGAGTGATAATGTATAGCTGTAGCAACCACTCTGTTATCAGTCGCTGACAAGAAAGCAAGCAGTTCTATTTAGGCAGACTGGCTTTGCTGGGAATGACACACTGAAGCTGTGCAGCCTGTCAGAAGATGTGAGATGTGGGTCTCCACCCAAGAAAGGCAACAGCTGCGGAGCCAGAAGGGTGAGAGTGGGTGTCCTTGCTGGATCACTGAGGGGAAATACAGCCCTGAACTGTGGCATTTTCTAGAAAAAAAGTTAATAAAAAAAAGTTTTCTAAATAAGAAATTTTTCAACCAGGTCTAGACAGGAGCAGTGCAAGCTTTGCAATAGAACTGCCCTGACAAAGAGTCACAGAGACACAGTAGTTCAATCTGTGCGTCCATTCAGTCTTTGTCCTCTCTGGTGTAGGGTAAAATTCAGTGGTAATGCAAATTTAATGGTAATACCTTTCAGTTGATTCTGAATGCCTTGGGCCACATTACGATCATTGCACAAAAACCTAAGTTTAGATAAGGTGTTTGCATGTGCATCCATTAGAGAGCATGACCAAATAGCTCAGAACGTTTTCCATTAATACTTCACTCTAGTGAAAGGTAGAGTTTGCTGGGCCTGGGCTTGTATCTGTTGCATTTGCTTTGTGTGAACAGTCTGGCAAATCAGTTTGATGGCAAGAGCATTCACACAAACTGCATGTTAGAGAACTTTCACAGAAAGCAACTTTTGAACTCACATGAGCTAACCATGCTTTCGTCTCGCAGTCACAGATTCAGTTCAAAGCAAGATGAACAGTGATCAAATCTTTTGTTTACCCTCCATGGCTGTTTGGTGGCCTCAGACCAATTGTAAGCGCACACAAAACCCTCCACAGAAATGGGCACTGTTGTTGGCTCTCTGAGCAAACAGGCCCAAGAACCAAGTGATTGATGCTACAAGATGCTGAGCATCCTCAGCTCCCTTCTACATCCCATTGACGAGGCTCTGGAGACAAAAAAAATGTGGTCTCCTCAGGTAGGGCTGTACCTGTGCTGTGGATAAAGAACTTCACTCCAGTATTCTTAATGTAGCACCTTTCACAAATTCACACGGTGCTAGATCCTCAGCTGGTGCAAATCAGCAGAGCTCTGTTGAAGCCAACGGGGTTACACAAATTTACACCAACTAAGGATCTGTCTCAACATTCCTAAAAAGCGAAATAAAACTGAACCCTTTGTGCCTTAATACTAGTTTGCCTCTATCTAGGGTGACCAGATGTCCCGATTTTATAGAACTAGTCCTGATATTCAGGGCATCCTCCCATCTCCTGTCCCAATTTTTCACACTTGCTGTCTGGTCACCCTACCTCTATCTGACATGGTAACCTTTATATTTTCTCAGTCATACAAAGGTCATGTTAGAACTTTTCTTCTATGCCATTATACCGCTGCAGTTTACAGTTATGTTTGTGATACCTTTCATTTATTTACTCCACAATTGCTGTTTGGAAATTTATATCTGGAGGGCAGTACGAATCATCTTGAAGAGGTTAACTGACCCCCATGGTAAACAGCTGTGCATTAAGTAACACTTCCCATAAGCACAAATTAGCATTTTAACTTTGTCAGGCGTTTTCCAGGAAAACACATGTTTTGATAGATTAGCACTGTTTATATAGTTTTAAAGAAAATACTGAATGCAAGTTCTTTCGCCTTACTTCATGAGATAAAACACACCTCCACTTATGTAAATAGAGAGAATTTCCTGCCCTCATGAGGTGGTAGGAAGTTATTTGTAGGACTGTGGAATCCTGCTTTCTGCAATGCCGGGGTTCACAGTTAGCAATTAAAGTTATTTGCTACTAGCAAAGATTACTCAAACAACAATCTTGGTTGGAAGACAAATCAAATCCAGTACAGTACTTTCCCCTCCTTATGCTTCACTGCTGATTTAAGAACAGTTGTTAGGTTATAAGATAGGCCAGGGCTGAAGTTGGGGGAAAAAGTTGTGGGACTTTACATACATCACTTGCCATGCCCACATGCCCTGTACACCTGGCTCACAATCCCATCATTGTGATCTTGCTAGGTCCTTGTATCTATCTAGTCATGTTATGAAACTAGTGTTGTAAAACTGTACCTGAAGTGTCACACTCGGAGGCGAGGGAAGAAAGATTCCTTTCAGAGAACGAACATTTATTTTTTCAATTTCAGTAACTGTCATTTATTAATTAAGTTTCTCATTGATATTAGTAAGTTATATTGTAGATATTATACCATAAAATAGTACTCAATGTCTTTTTCAATGCAAATCCCATCCCTTTGTGTCTTCCTCTCCATGCATTCTCCACTGTTCCTACCCTTCCCCTTCCTGCATACTGCCTGCAATGGACAGTTTGCTTCCCTGTGATCTCCACATGCAGCATTCCCTTTCCTAACGCCATATGTTACTCCAGCCCCATGCACAATTTTTGAGACTCCTCTCTGCTCACAGAGAGCAAATAGACAATTTCCCCTTCCCCTGTGTTTCTTTCCCCCCACCCATCTGTCTATACACACTGTCTGCTTTGCACTTCACCATGCGCACATTGACATTGTCTATGGTAGCAAGGTGAGCTTTGTTTGACTGCTGGTGTCAAGCACAGCTCTGCCTCATCCTTTCCTCAAATGGGATTCCGAATGTTGTGGGAACAGTCAACTGAGTTCAACATATGTTGTAACAAAGTCTGATTAACCTCTTGTATCTAGCATGGTTTACTACTATGGGTGTTGAACAGGGCTGACCATGTCCACACTAGCAGGACTACTGTTTTCAACACCAGTTGAATGGGGTTAGAGGAGCCATGTTTGACACCCATTTTCATAGCGTAGTCACAGCCGTGGCATGGCTGTGTTTCCTCACGGTGAGGATGTTCTCCCCATTGATCCCTTTTTCCACATTATTTGCTCCTCCATCCCCTATATATTCCCTAGGCACAACAAACTCTCCTTTACACAAGCCAGCATCTCTAGCTTTCTGGTTCTTGCGCCACTCAAGGCCATGTCAAATATTTTCTGGATCAGGTCCACTGTGCTCAAGACCTTCATCTAGCAACAATTATCATCTTTTCACCTCCACATCCATTTATAAATGTGCAAAGGAAATGTCAGTGTTAAAGACAAAAATAGCAAATGCCTAAGTGCATATTGTGATGAGCTGGGTTTTTTTTTTATGAATATGGCACAAGCCTCTGTGTGGCTGTTTATGATGGGTTGCTTGCTATGGGGTAATATTAAAAGGGACTGCTAAAGAAACCAAGCAGGAAAGGTAAAACATTGGCCCAGATAAGGAGTATCCATAGACACACTCAAACACAATGGCCAGGCTTTATGGGAAGAGAGAGATCAAAGGGAACAATAAACCATTACAGGAGCAGGGGCCTAGAAAAGAAGGGGTGGGAGAAAGTGGTCAGCATGTCAGACTGGAGATATAGGCGGGTAGGCCCACCATCTCTAAGCAAGGCTTAAGCATCTAGGCCAGAAGCAGCTAAAAGGTTTAGTAAGACGCATGCTGTTAGGCCTCCCTCTGCTATTTTTAACCCATGTCTCTGGATGCTGCATTCCTACTGTAAATATTAATCAATACTGTCTGAGAAGGCTGTGTGGTCCCTGTGTATTAACCATTAGTCACAGCCCAGGGTCCAGACCCCTGCTGGACAAGCTGAAGTAGTCATGGTTGGTACCCAGGGTTTGTAAACCAGGTCTTGGTCTAAGCGTGAATGAATTGCAGAACTCCACCCCCGGAGAGGAAAAGGCCCGAGGCCTGGCACCTGTGGGGGTGCCGTGTACTCAGACTGTGAGAAGGGTCAGCAGTGCAGCTAGCCCCATACACAAAAAAGGCAAGAGTAACAATTTCAAAAGTGCCTCTGTCACTCAGGGCCGGCTCTAGGCACCAGCAAACCAAGCACGTGCTTGGGGCGGCACAATTTCAGGGGCGGCATTCCTGACACCTTTTTTTTTTTTTGCTTCGGCAGTTGCGCTCCCAGAGGTTTTGTTGTTGTTTTTTGCTTGGGGCGGCAAAAAACCTAGAGCCGGCCCTGCTGTCACTTAGGTTCCTAAGTCACTTACAGAGAAACTTAAACTCTTCTGAAAACGTTACTCTTGTTTTTTTCTGTGTTGTTAGGTGTCTTGGTTACTAGGCTGCACTGCAGTCTCTTTTTGGAGTCTCATCAACATTATTCAAGGTGCATTAGAATGGCAGGTCCATACAGTACTCAGAGGATAATCATGTGGGTCTCTCTTTTTACATTTCCTCACGTGTGGAGAATCCATACCATCCAAAACCCAAAGCACACAAAGTATCTAGAAGAGACTCTCCATTAACCAATAGTAATAGAACTGTGCAGAGGCCAGCAGTTTGGGTTTGCAGGGGTTCATGTAGACCTTTTCTTTTGTTTGCACCCTTTGATTTCCACTTGGAGTCAAGTGTTTGAGTGAACCCAAAATTCAAAGAGAAACTTGACCAATACCCCCCTGGTTTCATGTGGGAACCTCTGAGTTGTACTTGGTTCACATTCAAAACCAAAAGTCAGCACACGCGTGGCAAGCTAAAATTGCATCAGAGAGGTAGCTGGGTGCTCATGTTTAATATGAACAACACTCTCCAAGATCTGGAGTTTAACCAAGATGGTACAAACTTGGCAGAAGTCTCTGGCTGCTTTCCTTCCAAGCAGCTTAACAGTCCGCAAACTCCAAAAACACAGAAACTAAACAAGACAACTCTTAGCTTTACCAAGAGCATTCATCCTGACTTCTGTTCAGCTCAGCTCCCTGTCTATCTCTTCCCCTGGGGAGTAACTTAACTCCTCTAAGGCACTGAGACGATCAGTTACTAAGGTCAGTTGTACCTAATTAGCTTTCAGCTGGATGTGCTTCCCTGTGCTAATGCTACCCTCTGTCTGGGAATTAACCCCTTGAAACCACAGGGTCACTGTCTAGCTTGGCAGGGCTTTCTCTTAGGAACACCATTAGGGTGACAGTTGGAAGGACTGCAGATTCCCCACCCAGGGGGCACAAAAATCTCACAGGGCCTCTCTCAGCATGCTCAAGACTGTGTTTTTGGGCTCACTTCTAGTGTTCCCAGTTTTGGCTGGAGGTATTCCTGGAGCTTTGATCACATGACATAATCTTTAATTAAAGATTAATCTTTAATTCCTGGAGACTCCCGGACAATCCTGGAGGGTTGGCAACCCTACTTGAGATTCTCAACAGAGTTTTCAAATGGTTTGTAAATTCTGCATTTCAAAATCTAAAACTGGTCTAAGTCCCCAGTATTGGTCCTGACATTCTGAATGCCAGAGTCCGGACACTGAGGGACACAGGCAATGGGTTATATGGGCCCCTGATCTCCCAACATTCTGGAAAGCAGGCCCAGCTCCAGCAATGTTTGAGCTGGGTTGCAACCAGAATTTTGCTAAAGCTGGGGGCCAGGTTATCTGCCTGGCCACCCCCTAAATTTGAGTGGCATTGCAACCTGGTACACAAGGATGCCAGATGGTAGGGTAGCTGGGCTAAATTTGAGTGGCATTGTGAGCAGGTGCATGGGTGGCCCCGCCACCTCTCCATCATCTATGGCTACTTGGGGGTTTTACTCCCCAGGTCCTCAAGTATAAGGACTCGGCCATTTACATCCCTACCGGGGGCTTTGCTCCCTGACCCCCAACAAAAATTTTACAAACCCAGCACCTATGCCCAGGGCCGGCTCCAGCTTTTTTGCCGCCTTAAGTGGTGAAGAAAAAAAAAATTGAAGTGCCGCCGAAGAGGAGGAGAGGGAGTGAAGGACCCGCCGCCGAATTGCCACCGAAGACCCAGACGTGCCACCCCAATGACGGACAGAGTGCCGCCCCTTTCTATTGGCCGCCCCAGGCACCTGCTTCCTTCGCTGGTGCCTGGAGCTGGCACTGCCTATCCCAAGGGACTCTGTTTTATCCTTCCTGAATCCTGACCTGCAGCAGCTGCTTACATAATTTACCCATCCCAGGATGCACTTCGGCAGCCTGCTATTTATTATTTGTTTTACTATTCACTTGGCAGTCTGTAAATGAAATTGCAAAACTGAGATATTAAAAAGGGGCATTATGGTGGTCAGCCTTGTGATGTATTACAATAGCAGACAACAATGTACCCTGGAAATTTGTAAATGTTATTTATTTATTGTATTTATTGTTTTAAAAACAACCATTTAGGACATAAGTGTATTAACCTCTCAAATTCTGCCCCTGAAAAGATTCTCCAGGCTGACTATTATAGGAAATGTTTTGACAACAGAACAGTGCAGCTATCATTAACCTGATAAAAGGGAGCCAGAGTTTGGGATATTGATGGTATGTGTTTCTAGGATCTAGTTACAAAATGGGCTTTTAATCACATTCCCTCCCATGAATTTGTGTTGTAAGAGGCCATCTTTTTAAAGCTTTCTTTTTTGGGGGGTAACTTTGGATCTTTATGCTTATGAAAAATCAGACATCAATAACCCTGACCAGAGCCAAGCACTGTGAAAACTTCCTTACTTAGCTTAGCCAAGGCAGCAGTGAATCTATCATATGCAGAGTGTCACTGTTGCTGGCCTGTTTTCTGGGTTTATGATGGAATCCAAAAGGACTATATTGAGGCGACCAGACTCATCTTGATCTTCTAATCTAATCCATATTTGAGCCTACAGTTTCAGAGCTGATCTGCTAGCGTATTAACTCACTGCATCACCTAAACCCTAAAAGCAACCCAGATAGAAAATTAATAGAAAACACAATTGTGGAAACAAATGATAAATGATTCGAGGGTATAACTTGGGCCTTGTCTTTGTTCAGGAGAAAGTTGTCGCTGCTAAATAAAGAGATGGAAATGCATTCTTTGATTAGCATATGATGACAGTGAATGTATCAGATCTGGAAAAAACTGTTCCCACTTCCCCAGAACATACGCTTTCTCAGAATTGTGAACATCTTGCGAGAAAGATGAAGGCTGTTGGCAGGTCCTCTCAGAAGTCCAGAGAGGCCCAGGCCACTTCCAGCTTTTGAGGCCCCTAGCCATAATAAAAATAAAAAATGACAACACATGAAAACAAAATAAGGTACCAAAAAGAGTGAGACATAATTTGAATATTTTTTTATTTAACAAATGCTTTTCTAGCCTTTTTCTGTGCAAATGCACTAATTATTGAGGAAAAATATAGCTTTTGTGCAATATCACAGTTGATACACCTCTACCTCGATAACACTGTCTTCGGGAGCCAAAAAATCTTACCGCGTTATAGGTGAAACCACGTTATATTGAACTTGCTTTGATCCACCGGAGTGTGTAGCCCCGCCCCTCCGGAGCACTGCTTTACCGCCTTTTATCCGAATTCATGTTATATTGGGTCGCGTTATATCGTGGTAGAGGTGTATTAAGCATGGCAAACCCATACAAACGCTCTTGTCCCATAGTTGAACGATGATAGTTCTTTATTTGCTTCAACACATTGAAGGGGCATTCACCTGAAGCCACTGATTCAGGCAAATTGACAAAAATACACAATGCAATTGTGATATTAGGAAACACCCCAGAGAGTCCAAGTTCAAGTATTTCTTGAAGCAATTCCTTTGGCTTGCAATCCAATTTAAAGTTTGTGGAATATATTCATTTGAGGAAGATGACCTCGTCACTGAGATCTTTTGAGATTTCTTTGTTGTACTGTTGCTGAAATTGTTCAGCTGCAGAAAGTAGATCTTCATTACTCAGTCTGTTGAACTGCCAAAGAAACCGAAAAAGGGTACAAATTAGTCACAGTGTCAATGATGAAAAGGAAGAAGCTCAGCATCGGATTCAGTAGGTAAGTTGCGATTGGTGGAGAACTCAGATGAAATGCCAATATTCTGTGCTACTAATTTGGACTCAGTCAGGATCGCATCCCATTGTTCATGAATCTGTTGAATGTCATTGATAAGACTTTCAATGTTATCCCTCTCAACATCAAGTGTAGCATTGCATGCTTCAATTACCAGATTAGTTTGGTGGATCATTGTAAGTAGCTTCATCCACAAAGATGACATCAGAATGCATTCAAATTTCGACATGTACTTCTGAATAGACTGAAGTTTAGTTCGAGCCTGTGCAGTGAGATTGAGAGATTCAAGCTCATTTAAAGCCTTTCTCACTGAATTCAAATGCTGCGCATATGGTTGAACACCATCAATCCGTGCAGACCATTTAGTTTTGGACATCCCATGCAGTGAAACAGGAAGATATTGCTTCAGAATTTCCCACCTTTGTGGACTGCTACTGAAGAGATTGTACATTTGCTGAACAGTTCCAAAGTAAGTAATTGCCTCCTTGCATGATTCAGCACAGTCAACACCTACAAGGTTTAGTGTGTGGTTTCCACAGCTGGAGAAAATACAGTTTGAATTATGCTCAAGCAGAACTGCTTGTAAACCTTTGTACTTCCCAGCCATATTAGATCCCATTGTCATAGGCTTGACCAATGCAGACTTGAAAATCTAGCTTAAAACCTTCTAGAATTGTTAGTACTCGAGCAGCCATTTCTTTCCCAGTTTTTCTTGTGAAATTATCAAACAAAATAAACCTTTCTTCAATTGAAAATTTTGAGCTGTTTACAATCTTAACATATCGAATAACCATTGTAGTCTGTTCTTTGTGAGAACAATCTGGAGTGGCATCAACAATGATTGAAAAATACTTGGCATTTCAAATCTCATCGAGAATTTTTCTTTGTACGAATGAACCACATAGCTCAATAAACTCGTTTTGTATGCATGTGGAGAGATAATGGACTTGCATGCGCATTTGACACTCTTTCAATTCTCGAACACGTTTAACATGCTCTGATAAAAGTGGGTCATATTTGCTGAAGAGCTCAACTATGCCTAGAAATTTTCCATTTGCACGATTATCAATACGTTGATTGGAACCAGAGAAAGCCAATCCCGGCTCAGAAAGAAAAAGGATGACATTCAGGATGCGCTCAAGAAGTTTTTTCCAGTTATTAGTTTCTGTAGAGAGTTCAGTCAAGAGTAAGTTCTCAACTGAACTTTTAGCTGATGCTGCCCTACTGGCTGATTTCCATGCAACATAGTTTTCTTTGTGTGACGTTGAACTTTCATGTGATGGTATTCGGTCTTTCAACTTCCTCCAACCTCTGTTGATGCTCCATCCTGATTAATCAGAGAGAATTGATGCATTTGCAGCACTTTTGTTCAGAATGAAGCAGGGTGCTCACAGAGCTGCCCAGAGGATTCAGGGGGCCCGGGGCAAAGCGGGGGAGCTGCGGCGCTTGTACTCACCCGGTGGCGGTCCAGGTCTTTGGCAGCATTTTGGCGGCGGGGGGCCCTTCAGTCGCTCTGCGTCTTCAGCAGCACTGACCGCTTCCGGGCCAGGGCTCGCGGGGCCACTGAAGACCCAGACCGCTGCCGGGCTAGGGCTCGCGGGGCCCCTGTGGGGCCGCTGAAGACCCGGATCGCCACCGGGCTGGGCTTGCGGGGCTGCTGAAGACCCAGACCGCCGCCGGGCTAGGGCTCGCAGGGCTCCTGCGGGGCCCGGGGCCTGGGGCAAATTGCCCCACTTGCCCCCCCTCTGGGCGGCCCTGGGTGCACAGTACAGAGATTGTTTTTCCGTACTCCAGCATAACCAGTTTCTTGTGCAGGTCTCACCATTTGGAAGAGTTTTTGTCAGCAGATGAGTAGAGAAAGCATGGTTATCAGCATCTCATGGAATGTTACTTGGAATTTCAAAACAACTAATTTGAAGAAAAGATTGCATTTGGGCAGCATTGCTCTTGTCAATAATTCCAATGTCAGTCACAGTCAAACCTGTAGTACTCATGAATTGCTCTTGCTGTGTAAGATCTACATCTTCCTGTTGCTGTTGAATTTCTTGATCGTACAGAGGATCTTTTGCTGCATCTGTTACTGTTGGCAAATATCCTTCTTGACTACTGTCCTCATGTTCAGGTATTGGCATTGAAATATCAACTGTTGCAGTTCCGGAGTTTTCATTATCTGTAGCATTGTTTGTTGGGTAAGGTGTGTTTTCCAGTGGCTTGAGCAATGAAGTTATTGGCTTTGAGCTCTTAGCTGCTGCTTCACTGAGTTGTTTTCGCCATCTCTTGCTTGCACCACTTTCAAATCTCCTCTTCATAGTGATCTATCTGGTCAATATGTAGCCTATCCACACTTGAAATATTCTGCTGTAAATAAGTAGCTTATCTACACTTGAAATCTTCTACTGTAACATGTACATAAATGCTGAATGGTACACAAATTCTGAAAAGACTTAAAATGAAGGAATACTAATTAAGAACACTGACTGTTTCATTTTGACATGTTATTATCCTTATCACTGAATCAAAACTCAAGCACGCAAGGTATAATATAACAGGCTGAGCTGAAGACAAAGGGATGACATATATATAGTAAACACAGCCACGGATACAGAGAGAGAGATAATGTCCAGAAATTTCAAATGTGTGTCCTCACGAAACTCACTGTACAAGATTGTCCTCACAAATTTTCACCTTGAATCTAGGCCTATAGACTACGAAAGCCTATGATGATGGCCAAGCTACCAAGCTAGGGCTCAACCAACCAACCAGTCACCTCTTTTAGTTACCATATGAAGATAATAATGAGGAATTCTCACACATAAATAATTCCTTAGTCAACTAGACGTAAAACTATAAAGACACTAAAATATAACAATTCTCTACCTTTCAACATGCACTTGATCCAGCACCAGTCACTGGTAGTGGTTTGTTTATATAATCAGCTAATCTGAGCGGACACGTTCATCACAGTCTAATCTTGAGCCATCAGAACCGATATTTTTTTAAAATATTTATGAACATTTTTAACTCTTTAATATGACAAAATTTACATGTTAACAAAAAAAATTGTGCCTTTTACCAAATCACATCTCTTATTTGCTTAAATTTGCAGCTCTAAGCTGAGAGAGTGTGTCACATTTTGGTCCGATAGGAATGTGCATAAAAACAAGTTGCGAAACTTATCAAATGCCAAAACATTAACAAGTGTCTAAATTTGAGGCCCCCTTTGAGCTTGAGGCCCAGGCCATATGGCCCTCCTGGCCCCACCTCTGATTGGCCCTGGCTGTTGGTCTGAAGAGAGGGCTGAGAGTCAGGAACTCACAAATTCCAATCCTAATTCTACATGTCAACTCACCCTATGGCTTTGGATAGAACACTTTGCCTCTCTGAGCATCAGGTCTCTTCATCTGCCATATGGGAATAATGGAGAGACAAGGTGGGTGAGTGAATATCTTTTATTGGACCCACTTCTGTTGGTGAGAGAGACAAGCTTTTGAATAATGGCAAAATGGAGTTTACCCACCTCACCATGCAGCCCAATACCCAGCAAAGTATTATCTTACAGAATAGGTGCATATGTTAGTACTATTATTTATTTATTATTTGTATTATCATAGCACCTAGAAGGCCTCATCATGGACCCCATTGGGCTAGGCATAGTGAAGTCTTTTTTCTAAATTATCAAATCAGCAGAACACAGTCCTGCTGGTTTGGCTCCTCTGAGATTTCCACTTGTTTCCAGAAGACCAAATGACAAAATTTACAGCCTTAGTGTTGGTTAAAAAAAGCTATTGATTGAAACAGTAGCAAGGTGGAAGGCAACAATCTGAGGCAGGCTGGCTCAGTGGCTCTAGATTCTATCAGGGTTGCACCATGCTTAGATTAATAGTCTCTGTTCAGGATTTTAATCTTGAGAATGCTCCCCCAGTGAACCATGCGTTCTGAGCTTCCTTGTTGGCTACTTTTAAGGCCCACTTATATTTTGGTTGTGTTAGGCCTTGCTGGTTTCTAGGCTCCCTCCTTTGTTCTCACATCGCTTTGGTATATTTGCTAGTCCCTTTTTTGCCTTGTTTTTGTGTTAATTTTCCTGAAGTCCATAAGTTTTGCCCTTGTACCACAGTTTTCTGTTGTGATCAATGTTGTATTTCAGAGGGCTGCAATTTTTTTTATTTTAATGAGTTGTACTGGTTTTATTGTATAGTGTTTAAATGCTATCTAATAGACACACTATAAAGGAAAATGGTCCATATAGACACATTATAGGCTAGGCAAAACAAGTGAGAAGTCTAGATTAGGCTCCAGAGACTGTTGGGAAGGTCTATAGAGCAATTTAGGACTAATACGCTATCAGACACCTCACCAAGCCAGATACCCTGTCCTCACACATTACACTCTGCAAAGGATCACTATATACACACCTCAGCACAAAGTAAATATCATGTGAACCAACAGAATAAGAGAAAGTTAACAGCACAGTAAGCAATTTGACTCCACTTTCTGAGGAGGGCTTTGTGCTTCATGCTTTTGCTGTGGTGTTGAACCATAAGGAGACAACAGTGTGCTTAGTCTTAACCTAGACTGTAACTTCGTCAGATACCAAACAGCTGACCTAGAGTTTTTCATGCTACTCAGATCAGCTGGGAAAATCAAGTGTTTCTGGGTTCAGGATCAGAGACAACAAAGAAAGAAACAGGGATTACATTTTATCTTATTTAATCTAAATATCTTATTTTGCATATCAAATTAGAAGAGAGCAGGGAACATGAATTGAATCTGGAGTGGGCATTTTAAATTACTCTTTTATTTCTTCAGTGTTTAGAGATGAGTTTGGTCTCAACAGCCAACGTACATTTCTGAATTTATAACAACTAAGGCGGTCAAGATCTCAGCACTCTAGACTGGGTGTAACCTTCCACACAGCCTGTTCCCATTATATGTGGAGTTCAAGCAAAAGTGTGGGTAAGAGAACTATTGTTTTATAGCATCATTAGAAACATCAGTATTATTGTTAATGCAGCACTTAATTTGAAATGTCATTTAAAACTTGCTTGGGTGGAAGCAGCAACCCATAGGAAATATATGATACTGTCATATATATACATGCAACGAAAACTGTTGGGCAGGAGTCACCAGATGGCACTATTACACAGTCTCAAGAATTCTCTCAGTGTGTGAACAGTGTTGAATTTTTGATGAAATGCTGCATTGTTGTTAATTTTGTTATACATATTCTTTTAGGGGGGCTGTGGCAAGCAGCAAGGGAGTTTGTTCTCTGTGTTAATATCTTTCACTAGTCAATTTCTTAGGGCAGAAATTAGCTCAGGGAACCAGGTACTGGTGTTTGGGCTGAGATTCCGGAAAGAGGGGACTGCCTTCCTGCTGTTTGTGATCACATCTGTTCAATGACTGTTGAATATAGTGTAAATAAAACAAGTTACACTAAAAAAATACCCAGGCTCTGCATCACTGATTTCTTTTCCAATGGGAAACAAAACTGAAAGGCTCCAAAGTCTACCACCACTTGGCTGAGGAGCAACAATATACAGAAAACTATGCAAGGTCTGGAATTCCAAAAAGTACAGAAACAGGAGTACATTGTGCACCTGATTAAAGTGAATAAAAAACCATTTAATCACATGACAGCAAGACAGAAGAAGAAGAGCTCTCTGTAAGCTCAAAAGCTTGTCTCTCTCTCCAACAAAGGCTGGTCCAATAAAAGATATTACCTCACCTGCATTCTCTCTCCAGTATTCTGGGACTGATATGGCTACAACACTGGATGACAGCAAAGTAGTAAGAGATAAAAACCAAAAGTTAAATAACAGTATTGTGAAAAAAAGTCTTGGGATGTCATATCGGAGGCTTGGAGCTGCAGTTTAAGTCTGTCACAGTCTGGCCTCCTTGAGGGAGGTTTATAGGGCACTTAGTGGCCAGGTTTATGGCCTCCCACTCTTATAAGGCCAAGATCCCTGGGTAGAAACTCCTCAAATCCCATTGATTTCTCTGTATTATTATGGCAGTAATGACTAGAAGCCCCACAGTCATGGATCAGAACCCCATTGTGCTAGGTGCTGTACAAACACATAAAAATATGGTCCCTGCCCTAATTTGGTACAGGCAAAGCATATGCTATGGTGATAGGTACTTTGGAAATGCAGATAGGTTGGAAACACAACTTATCTTTCTAACATCTGCAGAACTTCTGCACAGTGTAAAATTGGGGGTCTGGAAAACACAGATAATGCATATGCTTCCCTACTAAACCAATGTAACTTAGGTGTGAAACACATTCACGTGAAAATGCTCCTCTGTGCAACACTGTCCTACACAGTCCAAATAGGCTGTTTATGTACTCTCCAGGGGCCCATTTGAGCACAAATGCAATCAGTTCTGAGGGTGTCTATGTTCAGGACACCATGCTAGCCAAAGTGCTCAGCATGCTATTGTCCCCCTCTTCCACAGCTGATCCATATGGCAGTAGATGGTGTTACATGTATTTTCCAGCATGATATCCAGAAGGAGGGCTCACTGGGAGAAACAACACAAGTTGATAAGCCATGCTGATCTGAGGGAATGATGCAGTGCAGATAGGAACAACACTTTTCTTCATGCCTTTTCATGGATTTCACCCTTTTCCATGGGTTTTCCCACAGGAGGAATCATTATAATTAATAGTTTATCATTAGTATCTAAAATCAACGTTTATTTACTGCCTTGTGTCTAAGAAATATGCCCTTTGAGGTGCTTGGAAAATACATTATGCAATATAGAACATGTGTAATACTGCTCTGGACATGGTGTTGGGTAACTTTATGACCTAGTGTAGGTTGTAGTCATACCTTAAAACGTTTTCCATCTGAGACTGTAAATGCCTTGGGCAGGGAACATGGCCAAAAAGTTCAAACCCAAGTGCCCAAAATTAACCTCCCAAATCCACAATTAGGTATCTAAATAAAAGTGGCCTGATTTTTAGAAGTGCTGAGCTCCCACTGACTTCAATGGGAGCTGCTGGATGTTGACCGTAAAGTACTAAATTGTGACTCCCGTTTTTGAAAATTTAGCTGTCTTGTGCAGTGCAAACTAGATTGCCAACACTTTAATAAGTGATTTAAAACACCACCACAAAGTTTCTATCTTACCTGAATTCTGGATTCCGCACGTTTTTTTAAAAGCAGAACATTTTAGTTTAGACCAAAGTCAAATCCCCCGCGGGATTTACTCATAATTTTCTCTCATATACTGATGTTAACATTTAGTGCTAGATGCAGGACCCATTTTCTTCCACTAGATGGTGCGTTTACAAAGAAAACTTACCTTGTCTCCTCTCTAGGTATTATCAGAACAAATCTGTGGTTCAGCCGTGCTTCAAATATTCTCTCTCTCTCCTGTGTGTGCAAAGTTTGCACATGTGGTTTCCCCCCCACATTTTATTTTGTTTTGATCACAAGGTGCAGAGATGGTCATCCACCTCACGCAGTCTGAACCAGGCTAAATATATGCCTAAGGGAACAGTTGCCAAAGAAACTTGATATAAAAATGAAACTTTGGTTACATCAAAACACACAGAAAGGAGACCCACCCTCACAGTACACACGTATACACAAAAATGATGGTGAACACAGCTCAGAATAATGATTTGTTTTTGTGTTAACGCCAAAGGGTTAAAATCTCACACCTATCTGGGGAATCTTCGTGGGGTAGAGCCACCCAGTTCAATAAGCAAACACTTCAGGATTTAAGTGTGGATTTTTGCAGTAATAAACAGCTCATATTGCCTTGAGTACAAGTGCCCAGCCACCAACTGGGTCTTACAAGATCAGTGAATTAATAGAACGTTTGTAAATTGCTTTTCCATTCCTAGTTTTTCAAACTTACTAAGTTATTTCAAATCAACTTTCTAGTACAAATCATGAAGCCCTGTCATTGTTTTTTGTTTTCAGAAAAATACTATGAGCAGAACAATTCCAGCACCACACCCCTGTTATCATTTAGGTAACCCTCCCTGTCTGATATATTTTAAGTGGATAAAAAATAGTCACCATATCCGCGTTAATTCCCGCAATCCCATGACCGCACAAAACCCTCTCCAACAAGTGAGCATTGTTAAAGGCTCCTGCTCACTATGTTTTAAGCAGCAAAATCAGCCCCCCCCCCAAAAAACCTGACAAACAACTGTAAGTAGGTAATCAAGAACCACAGCTATGGGAATAGGCACATATACTGCAAAACCGATGAGGTTCGCTAGCAACCAGGCAACAAACAAGGTTAAGAACGTGAAAGGAAAGCAGACTAGGTATAAGTGGTAAATGCTTCAGCCAGTTTGTATAGAATTGCTTTCTCTTAAAAGCATTGTACTGATGATGTCCAGTAGCTCCTTGCTATACACGTTCTCCTGACGGGGGACAGCTAGTAGGCTAATGCCCAATGATACCTGATCCGAAACCATCCTTTCGGCTTTGACACAAAGAGCCCCTAGCAGGACACTTGACTGCCACCGGGCGAGCAGCTAAATGCCCCCATCTTTGTCATTAAATACATCAATCAAAAAATAAGTGGAAAGGGCAACCGACAAAGTATTTAGGCAACAATGAGCTTTTTCTCCCTGGGCTGTTGTCTGGTAGTCTAGCCTTCCTTTAATACAAGTAGATACGATCTAAATTGTCCTGGGCTGAGGACTTCGCTCAGTGGTGCTGAACACAGAAAGAGTTCTCTTTCCTAAGCAGCCTCTGCCATTCCCCTGACTGACGGGGATGCTGCTGCTGCTGGGAGAGGCTTTATCTCAGTGATCATTTGTTAATCCTGACTCGGAAATCGGGGGGACGGGGGTGCAGGGAAGTGAGATGAAAAAATTAAGAAGTGGATAGGCAGAAAGAGGGGAGGAGCATTTGGGCTGGTGGCAAACACATAAAACCAGCCGGTACGTTCACCCCACAGAGCAAAACAGGACAACTATCCCCACATAAAACTTCAGATCCCCCTTCCCTCCCTGACAGGGCACAAACCACCCATCAACGAGGGAAGAGTGAGGGGGGAGGGGGAAGAAAGCTTGGAAAACCCTAAACACTGAGCTGGTGAAGAGAAAACAGAAGGGAAAACGGATCATCCTAGAGAAAGATTAAAGCAACGCAGATCGGTGTAGCCTAGCATACTAAAGCGTCAGGAGGTTTGCACACCTTTGGGGGTTTCTGCGTATCTTCACAAGCATATTTACTGCGGTGTCTCATAAGGAAATTAACCTGTTACACTCGTTCTAGTTGGGACTGTCATTCAGTAGAGTCTATGCTCCTTTCCCCGATCCTTGACTTAAGGAAGGACTGCAGAAACCCACCTTCCGCTTAGGAGAATCGGTGGCGCTTCTTTACAAGCAGGTGGTCTGTTTGTGCTTTCTTATTCCCTTCTCCCCCTTCACCCCCCACCTCCCGGCTGGACAACTCCCTCCTTTGGAGAACACGCCCAAGTAGCTGAAGAAGAGCGAGAGAGAAAAAAAGAAGAGATAGATAGTAACATTGAACCTGAGGGGAGATCCAGAGCTGCTGCGTGCAGAGAGAGATCACTGCAGCCTATACATTCCCAGCACTAAAGTATTACGTGTGACAGGCATACAAATCCGGAATAAAAAGAAAAAAGAGAGAGAGAGAGACACACACACACACAGACACAGGGTGGGTGAGTGAGTGAGAGAGAGACCCAGCTGAGGGATATGGTGTTTGTCTCTTGGGATTTACAAACACACACTGCCTGTTCAGATCACAAGAGGGTTTGTCTGTTTTGTCTGCACTACCTTGACCCGGAGCTGCACTGTCTGAGGCAACGAGAAATTAACCAGCACGAATAGCATTAGCGGCATCATTTTGCATGGTGATCTGAAAATCAGCAAACAAGGAATATGAACAGGAAAACAAGGCGTTGGATTTTCCATATCTTTCTGAGCCTAGGGATTGTATATATCAAAATTGGGTAAGTAACTTTTAAAAAAACCACAAACGATTTCTCTCTGCCTATCCTGTCCAGACCTGTTAATATTTAACTGGGAAAGTTTGGAAGACTGTTGTTATTTTTTTTTTAAAAAAAGACAGAGCAGAAATGCTATTGCCTTTAACTGAATTCTTGGTGTATAGTGTAGAGCTGGGGAATGGGAAAGTCATTGGTGATGTGCCGGAAGCATGACTGGAATGGCAATGTGCTGGGGTTATTTTTATGCTCTTTCTGTACCTACCGTATCCCCTGAAATCAAACCAAACTCTGCTTTCACATGCATGGCGAGTATCGCTTCAATGGAATTTGAAAGGACATTTGTCAGCCGTTCAGGAGAGCGAGCACCAGCGAGAGAGGCCGCCGGCTCCCTACCCCTTCCTTCCCCGGGACCTCTGGGGAAACCATCTCCTCTCTTCCCAGGTGCAAACTACTTGGACTGTTGCTGAGGGGGATAAGGACCCGCGCCTGTCTTCTGAGCGCGCAACAGCGATCTCGCAGGGCAGCCATGGGTCACTCTGTCATTAGCTGCTGGACTGGTCAAAGTGGGCGCTTTTATTTATTAAAAGCAATGGGAAATAAAATACACGCCAGCGCTCCGGCTATCCAGAGCCAAACCCTCTCCTCTCACCTGGAGATCAGCAGCATCTTTAGCATTACACCTCACCCAAATCATAGGCCTTATTCTGCAAGGGCAGGGAGTGGGCTGCAGCCCAGGATCAGAGGGGAGGGGCCGCTTTATTTTCCCCAACTGCACTAATTTAATAAATTAATCAAACGATGACGATGACAATAATAATGAAAACCCCAGCCCTTGGAGTGTGTGTGTGTGCTTGTTCTGGGCGCTGGAGTTGCATGCGCTCTAATTTATGAATCAGGAAGTTGGGTCACGTTTTGGCAAAAGCCCACGCGCTCTTTATCTCTCTTTTAATTATAGACAGAAAAAAAAAGTGATGGGGGGGGGGCGGAAGGGCGAGGCTCTGATGTCCGTGAAATTGACCCAATCTTTCCTTTAAACGTCATTATTCTATTATTATCCCCAGGCTCCGCAAGATACGGGCTGGGGAGGCAACAAGCCCAGCAAAAAGTTGGGTTGGTCTTGGCCAGGGGCTGGTGGAGTAAAATAATGTTTTTGTTTTGCTGGAGTATGTGCCACAACCTACCCGTGGCATTAGCCAACAGTCGGGGGAGGGTTTTAAACGCACGGTGCCACGTGAATACCTGAGCAGGGTTACAGAGGATGGGGCTCTCTCTGTCCTTTGCAGGGGTTCAGCCCCTTTATCGCCTTTACACCAGTCTATAGCCTGACACAAAGCGGCCTGAAAACCGCTTGCTCCGGGGAAAGGTTACTAAGGTAATGTCACAACGTGAATGTGAAGATCCTAGGTTGAAAGCGCTTTCAAGGCAGAGAACATGCTTTGAAGTGAGAAGATGCCTCCCTCTGAAAGCGCCTGTAAGAACGCTGCCGCCTCAGGAATCGATTGGCTCTGAAAGCTGCTGTGCTAATTTTATTTGTTCTGAGTCTTTCCCCTTCTTCTCTCATTCCAGGGGTTTTTCCTCTGTGGTGGCTCTGGGGGCCAGCATCATCTGTAACAAGATCCCGGGT
>NW_020664440.1:33722352-33798947 GCF_002925995.2 Terrapene triunguis
ATACTTCTGTTAGTCTTAAAGGTGCCACAGGACCCTCTGTTGCTTTTTACAGACTCAGACTAACACGGCTACCCCTCTGATACTTGATTCCCTTTAATGTATTTTCACCCGCCCCTTTCTCTAGGATTACCAAAATAGATATCTGTGCATTTTCCTCATAGGATATCTAGTGAAACCCTCTCAAATACTCTAAGAAAGCAAATAAAAAGCCATCTTCCTCTAAATATTCCACCTTCCTATACTTGTAAAGCCTGTGCCTTTTTTCATGCATGTACAACACACAACAGGACTTGGAGATTTGGATCTGGTTATGGGTTTTGTTGGCAGATAGGGTATTGAAGAGAGGCTAAGTTTTGGACTCTACACACAGAAAGCTCAAGAGCCATTCTCTGTAGATAGCAGCCCCAAAGGGTGGACTTTTACAGGGTCAGTGCCTTATGTGAGATTCCCACTATTTAGACCAGGAAGCTCATGAAAACTTATTTATTTGGTGAGAGATTGGTCCCTTCAAAAACAGAATCAGAAAACACACACCTGCCAGTTTAGAATTCAACCCAGCCCAAGCCTTAGGTTAATATCTGGGCATTCAAGTCTGAACGACATCCACAGTCAAAGGGGGTTCTAATCTGAATTTCCAATTTGGGCTCATCTCTGTCAATCATACATGCTGATTTTTTTGTACTAACATTTTAAAATTGCACTCAAATAGCAGCAATAAAAATACAAATTTAGATGTGAGGAAATTTCAAACGAAGGGGGAAACACTGTCCTCAGACCTATGTATTGCAGCACTTATGGCACCTGAGGGCTTCTTTGTGTTTGTTGATCATGCCATACTTGGGAACAATGAGAAGAGTTAAGGATAAAATTTCAGCCTAAAGGGCCATAGTCACTTTTCAATTCACAATTAAAAATGGTCACTGATACCGATATGAGTTCCATGTCCGACAGTGGAGTCCACAGTTCTGGGGTTCTATGCCTTGGACTGTGACAGTACCCAGGGACCCAACAAGTTTAGATTCAAGGATCTATTGGAGGAGGAAACACTGTCATAATAGAGAGCTAAGGTATTCTATGTGGCTGGGGAAGCAAGATGTAGCATTGGCACTGCAAGGAGCCAAGAGTGCCAGGGGCACTTTTACACCAGGAGTACTGGGCTCTTTGCTTTTTTGTGCAGGGCCTTTGGTTCGTTGAGAAGCCCTTTGGTTGGATTGGATTCAGGCCCTACTTTGTCTTAATCCACCCAGGGCAGGTGGACCAGGGCAGGATATGACCTAACTATAATACCAGTACCGCATTCCTTGTGCACCCAAGATGCCCATCAAAGTCATTGGGATTGGTACACAAAGAATGCAGCATTGGCATCTATATATCTGAAGTTCCTCACTTAGGCAGGTTTAAGTAAATGTTTTAGTATTACTCTAACGTATGTGTATGTGATTTCCAATGCTCATGTTTTTATGCAAGAACAAAAACAGGGAGAAGTCTAAATAGGCATAAAAAGATTTTTTTACTGAAGGCCAATGGGTTCTCAACACCTCTGAAAATCAGGCACTATGTCTCAACTTGGTCACCCAAAGACTGAGGCATACAACATTAGTGAATCCTTCTCAAAATGTGTCTGTTACACTGGAAGACTATAACTGCTTCTATAGAGTTGGCTCATTCCAGCCACTGATTTATGCAGGCATGTGTCTGACTGACCTCAATGATAGGATTGGACCACTCTAATCTAACAGTTACATATATATTTGTAAAAAGAAAATGTATGTGCCCAAGAGCAACAAACATGCAGAGTTATTGTGGTATGTTGTGTAAACACTGTCAGTTTTTTTCAAAATTGATTTAGCTGGTAGGCTATATTTAGGTACTTTTAAAGAAAGTCGATATTAAAGGAAGTGGATTTGATCCATCTTTGAAGTGTTACCTCATATCTAATTACCCATTATAATGCTTATATAGATAGGTGTATTCAAACATATCAGGCCAAACTCATCCCTGGCGTAGCTCCATTGACTTCAGTCCTTATACCAGGATTGAATGTGGACCATAATGAACAAAACTCATTTAAAATGCATAAGCAACGATGTTCAGATTTAAACAGTGTTTACACTTGCATTTCAAAACATACTATATGCATCTTGCTAGCAAGGTGCATAAGAAAGACAATCAATCCCATGCAAAAATGCAGCTTTTTTGGAGCTCAGGAGTACATTCCTGGGATCCTTTAATGGCAAGTCTGATTTCAGTGCAAACTGTTATGGCTGAGTTAACTCACTGAAAAATAGTGGGTCTCTTGAATGCCACTAAATATTAGTGTAACCATTTGTGTTCCACAGATTGTCTTCTTGATCTTCTCTGTTTCCTGTCTGTATCAACATGTGTGGAAACCCTTGCACATTTGATTCAGACAATATCATTTTATAAGAAGATGGAAAAAAACAGATTCAGTTCCTAGGCTTCTCTAAGCTGCTCACTGTTTTCCATTCCCCTTTATCAACTGTTCTTTCCATCTCCCTAAGCCCTGTAAAGAACCAGTATGAACTACAATTCACAATCATCTAAGCTAATATTCCGCTGTGTTAAGAAGGGCAAATCCTATACCTAGTAAAGACAAAGGCCAGACTTAATGCCCACAACTAAGATAAGATAAAAGAAAAAGTCTCACATTTGTTATCATAAATACTGGGATGGGGACAGGAATGATACATGCAATATGAAATATTAAACCTAAAATATCTCCCATATGGTAACCAATGCACTAATAACAATGCAATTTAATATTAATTTCAAAATATTTTTCACTTGTATATTTTTCTATATGAGTAGTAGCTATAGATCTCTACTTTCTCATTCCTTTCACATGATTACTCTGGATTGGCATTAGAATGCTATAAGTGTAAAAGGTACTAAAATATTAGTTAATGTGTGACCACTGATGATATTTCTCAGTATGGCTGAATCTTTAAAATTGTTATCTTGGAAGTTGGCAGGATACCACTGGTCCCACAACTGCAATTTGCAATAAAAACATTTGACCGCATGACATCATTCTGCTTTCTCTATTAGATGACTGCCATGTGACTTTAAAGTGGCACTGTGGTGTCTGTGCTAAGATTAGGATGCAAATTCAAAATGACTGTAATGGAACTTGTTGAAATACCACTGCATCATTAAATGATTACAACATGGGCATATATGTGTACTAATACTATACTAAGTACCTCAAAAGAAATTCTATCAGTTTGTGAGGATTCAGCCATACAACTCCTATGCTAACTGGAGTTGTGTGTGTAAATCTAGGATAATAGGTTACCTTGACAACTGCATATTCATGTTGACTGTTCTATACATAGTACCTATCTTTAAAAAGGGAAACAAAGAAGACCTAGGGAATGATAGACCTAGTCACCCTAACTTCAATATCTGGAAAGATACTGGAACAAATTATCGAACAATCAATTACTGTGCATCTAGAGGATAATAGGGCGATAGCCAACATGGATTTGTCAAGAACAAATAATAACAAACCAACCTAAGTTCCTTCTTTGACAGGGTTACTGGCCTAACTAATGCAGGGAAGCAGTGATATATCTTGATTTTAGTAAGGCCTTTGACATAGTATCACACAACATTTTCATAAGAAAATTAGGGAAATGTGGTCTAGATGAAAATACTATAAGGTGGGTGAACAACTGGTTGAAAGACCATACTCAAAGAGTAGTCATCAATGGTTACTATTCAATATTTTCATTAATGACTTGAATGATGGGGTGGAGAGTATGCTTATAACATTTGTGGATGACACCATGCAGGGAGGAATTGCAAGCACTTTGGAGGAAAGGATTAGAATTAAAAATAACCTTGACAAATTGGTCTGAAATCAACAAGATGAACTTCAGTAAAGACAAGTGCAAAGTACTGCACTTAGGAAGGAAAAATTAAATGCACCAATACAAAATGTGTATGACTGGCTAGTCAGTAGTACTGCTGAGAAGGATCTGGAGGCTATAGTGGATCATAAATTGAATGAGAGTCAACAATGTGATGCAGTGGTGAAAAAGGCTAATATCATGCTGGGGTGTATTAAGTGGAGTAAGACATGGGAGGTAATTGCTCCACTCTACTCAGCACTGGTAAGGTTTGAATGGATTATTACGTTCGGTTTTGGGTACCACGCTTTAAGAAAGATGTGGACAAATTGGGAACAGTTCAGAGGAGAGCAACAAAAGTAATAAAAGGTTTAGAAAACCTTACCTATAAGGAAAGCTTTAAAAAAACTGGATCTGTTTAATCTTGAGAAAAGAAGAGGGAGAGGGGACCTCGTGAGGTCTTCAAATATATTAAGGGCTATTCTAGAGGATGTAATCAACTGCCCTCCATGTGCATAGGTGAGACAAGAAATAATCGTCTTAAACTGCAGCAAGGGAGATTTAGGTAGAGATTAGGAAAAACTTCCCAACTATAAATACTGTGAAGTATTGGAATGGGCTATCAAGGGAAGTTGTAGAATCCCCATCACTGGAGGTTTTTAAGAACAGAATAGACCAACACCTGTCAGGCATGGTCTAGGTATATTTGATCCTGCTTCAGTGCATGGGGATGGAGTAGATGACCTTTTGGGGTCCCCTCCAACCCTACCTTTCTATGACATCAGATACAGTTTTGTTATCAATCTGAATCCTGAGATATCATTGTTTTATTACTTTTGTCTTTACTTGGTAGTCTGAATTCTGATATTGTGCAAGTGTAACCAAACCGATACAAGTTTAATTTTCTTTCTTTTGTTGATTCTGGACTGTGACTCAGGAGATCTGGGTTCTAATCCTAATGTTGCCATTGATCTGCTGAGTAACACTGGGCAAGTCATGTCCCCCTCTCTCTGACTCACTTTACCCATCTATAAAATAGGGATAAAGATTTTGACCTCCTTTGTTAAGATCATTGAGATCTATGAATGAAAAGCACCACATAAGAGCTAGGTATTATTATTGGTAAACTTTTTTGGGGGCAGTCACATATAACTTTGCTAATCTGTCTTTCAAAGATAGTTTTGGACAAAGGATTATAGCTAGTGACCACTTAAATTTATTCACTATCAACATGGCATATTCCTGTTCAGGTATTAGGTTCCCAAACATATTCACAGTGAGTCCCCATCCCATTTACTGAATAAATTTCATTTCTAGTGTTATACAGTATAGTTTGTCCTTCAAGAGCAAGACTTTACTGACATTTGAATATGGATATCTGGTCATAACAATTGGTAATGATAATGTCAATAACAGTGCAGATGATGTGGTGATGCAATTATGAGTGTTTTTTAAATTAACAAATGCATAATGGTGTCCACACTTCAGCATTTTGGGACTTTCCATCACCAAAGCCATAAAGCAGCAGAGTCCTGTGGCACCTTATAGACTAACAGACGTATTGGAGCATGAGCTTTCGTGGGTGAATGCCCACTTTGTCGGATGCAGAGCTGTAAAGTCTTCAGAGTAAGACAGTCCAAGGATTCTGCTCACATCTATTCAAATGAAGTGTCAGAAAGGATCCAAAGGCCTGACGATGCAGATGAGTCTTTTGCAACAACATGAAGCTCAAATTTGGGCTCTCATGGAACACAGAAAGAGCAAATTCAACCATGAGGGGTTTCCACTGAATACTCAGCAGACCAACCCAGAGGGTGTAATATCATGCACAAAGAAAAGGTGAACCTGCTAATTGCCATAGCTATGACAGGACACAGAGTGTTACTCTCTCAAATAACTGAGTCCTGACTCCTAGTTCCTGTGGAGATTAACTGCACCCAGAATAAGACAGTATCAAGCTGATGTGATGATGCAAGAACACAAGGAAAAAGATGTTTCTGTTTCTGATGACCTTAATGACACTATGATACAGTTGTGCCTTTGCAATGTGACAAGACAAAGTTTAAAGCAAATTCAATGGAAGTCTATGGAAACCTGGCAAAACTAAAACCAACTTCAGTGCAGGTCTTTGAAGATCCTGTGACAGACATTAAATAGGAAGAACTTCAACGCATGTCTATTAAGACCCTATGACTCTGACATAACAACATGACAGCAAAACTAAAAGCAATTTCAAGGCAAGTCTGTGGAGACTCCCCTCATTGAGACATTGCCTGTGAAAAACATTGAACGCAACCTTTGGAGAGAGGACATGATGATCCTATTACACAAAAAACACACAAGACACTATTGCCATGCATGGGCCTGAGACGCAGAATGTCAACTTTAAACAAAAGGATTTCACTGCAGATTTGAATATTAAAAAAACCTAAAAATAATGAAGACATTGTACATTATACAACAAAAGCAAGAATATCCTGAGTGACACATCTGCCACAACATTGTTAAATTAACTTATTGTGTCCATAACTTCCATCGTGATGGACAATCCTCTTGGCCTTGCCTATGCTAGCAAAAATGGGACCTGGGATTGACTGCTAGTGCAGCACCACCAAAGGCAGCAATAGTGCAGCTTTAGTAGGCAGGGATGATTAGAAGAGACAGATAAATAGCTGAGTCCTGCTTACGCTATAGCTGACAACATTGCTACCACTGGCAGAGTTCAACGAATGAGGGCTCATTTGGGGGAATGTATGTGCAGTCTCAGAGTGCGTGTGTGGGTTGGGGGGATGAGGGCTCACCATAATGTGGAAAGTTACGTTCCACAGACCTTTATCCTGCTCATACTACTCATGCGAGTAGTGCAACAGAAGTCAAAGGGACTACCCTTGTGAGTGACGTGAACAGAATCTGGCCCATGTGCATTACAATAGGCCAAATTCAGCACTGATTTGCACTTTGTGCAATACTTTTAACTTCAGGGAGAATCTCAGTCAGAGAAGTTAAGTGATCTATGCAGGTTCATAGAGGGGACAAGGTGTTAGGAGTTATTAGCTCCCACTTACTTACATACTCAGACAAATAGACCATGCTTCTCTTCCAGCAACATCCTTAACTCTTGTTCACTGAGTGATTTACATTCCACATAGTCTCATGATAGTAATGGGAGAGAAACTTCTTGGAGTGGTCTGAGTAAAGGTGGAGTCTTCCATTCTCACACATCCCCATGAATGACAAATATTCTGAAGGCCAAATTATGCCCTCTGTAATACCAGTGTAACCCTCTTATCTTCCATGGGTTTGCAGTGTAACTAGCTAGCCTTGTAATTGAAATTTAGAAAACAATTGTTTTGCAGATGCACAAAAGTGAAAAGAATTCAGCTCATTTCCCCATACCTGAGGTAGCAGGAGAAAAACGTAGTACTGTAACACTTATTTTGCCACTAATGTGCATAGATCTGACTTGCAGTAAGCATACATCTGTTCGGTAAAAAGTTATCTTTAGTCACTTTTCAGATTAGAAATGCATTTTCAATTATATCATTTCATTAGAATTATTTTTCTCTCACGTCTTTGGACCAACATTTTTTGGTATTCAATTCCAGGGTAATTTCATGGGACAGGCTTTAAAATTTTTGATTTTTTGAATTACAAAGAGCAAATATCAGGCCTAGGAGATCACTCTAAAATGATTTGCAGAAGGAAAGCAGGTTAAAATTAAACTAGTTTCTATAGTCAGAGTGAAGATATTTGCCCATGGAAACAAACAGGCAAGGCTGCCATCTTAGCAAAAGGTTTCTGTTTGGTATTGTGACATTAATACAATACAGACCTTATTTTTTCCAAATGCAACCAGTGATAGATTAGAGATTGACAAATACTATATATTTTGAACCACTGGTGCTCGTGAGCCCCCAAGATAAACTGAAAGGGCCAAATGCAGGTCCCAGTGAAATTAATGGGAATTTTACCATTTTCCTCTGTAGGATGAGGACTTGCATTTATGTGCTGGATTTTCATCTCCTGCCACTATATTTTAGCATATGCATAGTATTTGCATATGCAGTAATGCAGACTTAGTTATTCACAAGCAAAAATCTGCTCCTTCAAAAACAGAGGCGAGGCTGAAAATCTGGCATAATATATCTAAAACCCAGCATGTTGCTTTATGCCAAAGAGTCAATCTTTCTAGGCTGTGACTGTCACAGTAAGATAAAAACATTGCCCCAAGGTCACATTAGTTGGAATTCACATCAGAAGGCTCTCATACCTGCCTTCAAATGTATCTTGTGAGTACATGTTTTAGAGAAACAAAAAGATTACATTACATTAGAACGTAGAGTAACTAAATGCCTATTGCAGGGTTACTATATAGGTTTTTCTGAAAGAAAATATAACTACATAAAACACATTTTGACATAGTGTCATATAAGAAGTGAAGATATATAAAAGGGATGACCCATATCTTCTGAAATCCAGAATGATGGGTCTGATTTTACAATATTTGTGACTTGAGTAACTATTTTATATGCTTAAAATAGAATTAACTTTTGAAATGGAATATATCTGTTTGTATCGCATTTCAGAATTTCACAGATGGGAAATATTTCCAGCTTACCTTTTTAAATACAATTCACCCTATTTCTTTAAATTGGTTAGCTAAGAATTTTTAACTTAGCATCCTCAACTTCATTTCAAGTTAGTCGAAAAATTGGGAGCTCTCAGCACCCAGGTTTGGGCCCTTAACTGGAAAAATGGTCATACTTTAATTTTTAAAGCTGCCTTTTAAAATTAATTACATATGCTGTTTTAAGAATCAAGCCCATACACGCTCTCTCTCTCTCAAAAAGGCAGACCGAGATAAGTAGTCAGAGGATGAGTTCTGCTCTCCATTTTACTAGCTATGAATTATGATCTCTATAGAGATGTGAAGTAATGTTAGTCATGGCACATAATTGGCAAGGTACACTGTATTTTCCATCTTTCTATTTTCACAATCAACATATATTTCAGTTCATGTCACTGCAGATAACTCCCTCCCTGACCCCTTGGCTTTAAATAGCAGAAAATACAACGTATGTTTTCCAGTGAGATAAATACAAATTTGTCTTTTTTATTTCCCAGATTAGTCAATTTATGGTTGGGCTGATATGGGGGGACAAAACTTTTTTAAAACATACTTAGAATCTTAGAATTGAGCTGCTCAACACCATCAGCTCTCACTGACTTCTTTGGGAGTGGAGGGTACTCAGCACCTTGCAGGATTAGATCCCGATTTCCTATGAATGCCAAACACACCCTGATTATTACTGCACTGATAGACATACATTTTATAAAAGGGTTTAATTTATTTAATTAAAAATGAAGAACTCTGTTTTAAAGAAGAACAGAAATGTTTGGGGAGGGGAGGAAAAAGAATGGCAATCCCAAATCAGTAACAGAATATGGGTACGTTTGCCCCAAGTACACAAACAGATCCCCCACTGACTTGCCGGATCCCAGTCCTGTCAACACTTTATTCATGGGGGTAAAGTATGGATGTGCAGGTTTGTAGGATTAGGGCTGTAGTGTACAGTATGCATTTCCTACAGTTACATTAAATGTTAGAAGAGCCACATTGTGGCCAACTTAACAAGTCTTAAGGTTATGCTGCACTCTGTTCTTGACTTCAGTAGCTGTTCTGTGCAAGAAGCAACTGTCATACATACACTTTTAAGTACAAATAAATACATTTAAAAACTAAAAGGGTCAAAACATTATTCCCTTATTCAAGTATTTGCTAAATCTGAGTTCAAAGTTTCCCCCTGCAGCAGATGATGATATAATTGATGCTAAACTCACAGAAGTTAGAGATAGAAGAGACCTATTAGATCACCAAGCCCATCCCCTGAAAGGCCAGGCTATTGTTCTTTTCATGGGATGTAACTCTGCTTTAGATGTTGCAAGAAAAACACAAGAACCTGAAAGCTTGAATTTGTGTCTTAGCAGCTAAAAGGCTTTACACCACACCTTAAGTTTTTTTTACCTACCATTTATGGCATATTACATATCCTTTATTTCTATGTATTTAATAATCATCAGAACAAGTGATCTCTTCACCAAAAAGCACTTAATATTTGACCACGTACTGGTATCTTGGTAGTGCTTGGCTATCTATGGATTTGTATTGCCCAAACAAAAGAATTCTTCGTGTTTTACTGCTTACTAAATACTTGATCTGATATTCAGCAATAGAGGGAGTTTCCATTAATAAAGTGTGAGCAGTATGGAACTGGTGGCATTTATGGTTTAGTTTATTCATGATAAACTCAGTGCTTCTATTTATGACATGTAATGAGCTTGCCCAGCATCTCCTGTGGTTGGTGTTACTGTGCAGTCCTTGGTGACAGGACTGAAGACAGCTTTGGAGTTATCACATGCTACAGTGAGAAGGATCTATTCCATTGTCCAAAGACAGAACTCCAGTGAATCAGAAGACAGTTAAAGCACTACCAGTTGTTTTGTGATAATGAAGTCTCACTGGTTTTTAGAGGCATGAATACCAAACTATATTCCATCAAAGCAAACAGCACTATGACATGCTGGTATGTGGGAGAGCATGAATTTCTTCCAGTAGCCACAGTACATAGGTTAAGTCCAGAAGAAAGTAGAAAAAGCAGAAGATATTCATGTCCAACACTGAAGAAGAACCTGTGTTCCTAGAGCACTGAAGCACTTGTTCAAGTACAGTTCAGCTTAACGTAAAGATTGTACCTGTAATGTAGCCAAGGTCAGAAAGAGCTTGATCATCTCCCATGTAATTACAGGAGCAGCCTTTACTTGCACAAATAGTTATTTTTCTAAAGGTTTCTAAAATCTGTGTTCTAAAGGTAGTATCCATTGTAGGCTTTGCTCACCATAGACAAAAAGGAGGGAATAAGTTATTAGCTGGTTAGGGGGCTTAAGGACAATTTCCTCACTGTGACTTTGTCTCCATGCTTGAATTTCTCCCCCATCCCTGTCTAGTTTTGCAGCAACTTCTGCAAAGCAGAAAGAGTGGAGAGTAGGGCAGTGTTCCAGTCCATCAATTGACTTCTTAGCCTAAGTGGATTTTGCCATTTGTTTATCAGTATTTATGCAATACAAGCCAAAATATGGCTTCCCCTTCATGGGCACTTCATGGGAACAAGAGGCAGACATAATGCAGCTGCTTGGGAGAGCATGGGGAAGATTGGGGGCTAGCCTAGCATTACTAGTGGGGTGCTGCATATCCTAACGGGGGTACTTCAAAGCGAGTTGCACTCTAGCTAGAGTACCAGTCAGTACAAGCTACAACTTTTGTACAAGTGTAGCAAACTCTCCACCCTCCCCCAGCAATCTAGGAGGCTTATGTAGGCATCACACCTCATTCCACCCCCCAACTCAGATGCCCCAGGCATTCTGCATCCCAGCACTCTATTGGCTGGAAGAACCATAATTTGGATGTATGATATTTCCTACACTGACCCAACATCCTGGACTGTGGTTTGCATGGATCCTAGTCATCCCCTCTTAGTTTGTTCATTGTGTACATTTATATTAAATTGCAGCTCCAAGAGGAGTTGTCAGTAAAGATTATTAAGATTTGCCATGGATGTCACCACCTTGCAAAGATTTTTTTTATTTCTGGGTCCCTTTCTGATGTTTTTAGCTGTTGGGTTGGAGGATTGTTCATGATGACATATTTCCAGTCTGGCAGCTCATTCTATGAATATATTCTCTCTACACTCTCTCCAAATAGTTTCTTCAGAGTTCACTCTTAAGACATGCTCTTTTGCTTTTACACCCCATGTCTGACCCTCTTAGGCATTTACAGAGTGCCAAGCACAGCCGTTTGGGGTTCTCCAACCTTTCAGGTTCTACAGAAGAGAGAGGATCACTGACTCAAGCTTTCTTAATCATCCTCCTTCCCCGGGGGACAGTGTTGTGAGTGTTCTGGATATCCCCGCAAGAAGGCTCCATGGTCCACAGTGTGGAAACCATTGCTCTGAGCCCTATTCATATTTCCCTTCCCTCTTTACAGCATCCCTCTGTTATCCCCTCACAATAAAAACTTGGCAGGAATAATTACTTGCTTCTTTGCCTTCTATTTCTTTGACTCTAACAATCTTTTTATGCCACTTCACCTCTTCTCCCTGTACAAGAGTTTCTGGTCCTGTCTATAAAGCATTTTTGATGCTATAATCATCAGTAGCTCTGGATTTAAAAATACTACTACTACTAAAATAACTGCACTGGATTGAGATTAAAGCCTGAGCCCTTACAATGGTACTTCTAGCAATAAGATCCCGAATTTTATATTGCTAAATCTTTGCAGGAAAGTTAAGATAAAGGGGCTAATTTGGCTGTGAGATGCATATACGTACATTCCTGAGTGATGGAGGAAGTAGAGTAGAGTGAAATTATTCCACCTTAGTACTGGCTCTCTCAAAACTCACAGTGGATTGTTCCCCACGTTGTCCTTACATGGTGCTGTAGCGACATTTCAAGGTGAAGACTAATTGTAAGTGGGTGTAGTTAATGTATTTTAGGACATTTGTGCCCAGCCTCATCCCTTCCCCTCTAAAATAGATTACTCCTGCTGTAACATATATCTGCACATAAGGATGAGTGTGAGGCAGAAGCTGGGCAGAAATTGAACACACTGTAACAGTGCTTTTGATGTGTTAATGTGCACCTGTTTTCTGGCCAAATGCAGAGTGTGCCAAAACCTGGCTCCAAAAAACTTTTTAAAAAAATCTTTATTAAGTAAAAGAAAAAAAGAGAACTGTCCCACCCCCCTCTTAGTTAGTCTCTCTCTCTCTTTTTTTTTAAAGCATAATATATGCAGTGTTCTGAGCAAAACACATAGTACAGAGTAGGTTAAATCTTGCACTTTATAACTTACTTGCTTGAATACAAAGGTAAAAGTCCTGTTGCACCTTTTCAGTATTTAAAGCACAATCATGGAACTGTCACAAAAGCAGTAAAATTAGATAAACACAAAATTACATATACTAATGCTAGAATGTCTCACCACACCATTTATATTTCTAAGGACAGAACAAGTGTAACTGCTTCAGAAGATGAGTCATCTATGCAAAACACAGCAGCCTGAAATAGATGAGACAAGTGTGTGATACATTATGAATACTGTATGAGGTCCTTGAGTCTTCCCATGTGGCGAATTCCTTTGGAGACCTGCCTTCTTTACAGTACAATCTCCTATCCTTCAGCACTGAAGAGCTGACAACTGTTTTTCAACAAAAAAGGAGATTTTATAAAAATTCGACATTACTTCTGATTTACAGTGGTTTAAGTAGGATTAGAGTCAGGCCCATGTCTTTTTCTTATGTGAAGAAAAGCAATTTCTGAAAACAACCTGTGGTAGATGAGAAATGGTGCATCTAAAGCAAAAATAAAAACAGATGTAAATGTAGACCTAAAGCATACACTCCCTTCCACAGAATAATCTAATGAGAAATAATTTTGCTTAGTATCTCTGCAAAGCTCACCCCACAAAGTTGCCAAGTCATCCCTTAAAGGGTTTTAGGGCCCATTTTCTATAGTGATGCCCCATAAACTGTAGGAAATCCTAGAGATCTCAGTGCATCCAACTTTGACAGCCTCCTTCCTGGCAGCACAACCTCCTTAGTAGCCTCCTTAGTACACTAGGTAGGATGTCCCAGTTTACCATAATTGTCTGAAGAGCAGGGCTGTCCTTACCCATATGCAAAATACGCAGCTGCGTAAGGCACCAGGAAATTCGGGGCACCAAATTGCCCCAAATTTCCTGGTGCCCTACGCAGTTGCGTGCTGCTCCAGCGGCCAGCCTGATCCCCCAGCTGTCTGAGCCGGCCAGGAAAGCTGCCCCCGCTCCCACCCCGTGCCCACTCCACCCCTTCCCCATAGCCCCCACCCCTGCTTTGCCACCGCTCCACCTCTTTCCACCCCAGCCCCGCCCCAGCCTCGGCCCCACTCCACCCCTCCCCCATAGCCTCGCTCCTTCTCTGCCCCAGCCTCGCCCCCACTCCACCCCTTCCCCTGAGCTACGTTCCGGGGGACTGCAGCAGGGGTCGGACGTGCCCTGCATTCACCGGGCAGCAGGAAGTGGAGTGACCCAGCCCGAGCCCGCTCCACTCCGCCGGTGAATGCTGGGGGGGGGGTGGTTTCCCCATGCCCCCCAAGTCTGGGAATCAGGGGAGCAGAGTGGAGCAGGCTGGGTGTGGGTCGCTCCACTTCCTGCCACCCCATGAGTGCAGGGTCGGGCCTGCCCTGCAATCACCAGGTGGCAGGAAGTGGAGTGACCCAGCCCCAACTCGCTCCGCTCTGCCAGCTTGTGCTGAGGGGTGGTTTCTTCCCTACCCCCCAAGCCTGCTCCTGCCCCCCCACAGACCTTGGGCGCAGCCCCCCCCCCCCCCCCGTGGGGGCGGGGAGGGCTGCATAGGGCACCACAATGTCTAGGGATGGCCCTGCTGAAGAGCAAGGCTTTTATAAAGACAAATCATACTTCACTGATTTATTAGAATTCTTTGAGGGGGTCAAAGAAACATGAGGACAAGGATGCTCCAATGGATATAGTATACTTGGACTTTAAGAAAGCCTTTGACAAAGTCCCTCACCAAAGGCTCTTAAGCAAACCAAGCAATCTCTTAGGGAGCCCAATTCACCAAGGGTATGTCTACACTGCAACTAAAGACCTGTGGGATGACCTTGGCTGGCCTGGGTCAGCTGACTGGGACTCAGGCCATGGGGTTAAAAATGCAATGTAAATGTTCAGGCTTGGGCTGGATCCCTGGCTCTGAGATCCCGTGTGGGGAGAGGGTCTCCAAACCTTGGCTCCAGTCTTAGCCAGAATGTCTACACTGCTATTTTTAGCCCTGCAGCCTGTGCCCTGAGATCAATTTACCTGGGCTCTGACACTTGGTGCTGTGGGTTTTTTATTGCAAGGTAGATATACTCTCAGTGTTTTGGGGTTGTAGACCAGGATCTTGAACTGGAGGCTACTAGAGACTTCTCCTTCTCCTTTAAATTTTCATGACAAACCACTAGTCCTAACAATAATAGATCGAAATAGTCTGCAGGGGTATATATATCCCATCAATTCAACATTGATATAAATTGTTTCTTTTACAAAGGACAAATCAAGAAATCTTTTAAGAAAGTCTTTGATTGCTAGTTCATTTGTAAACGCAGCACACAGTACCATCAGCGGAAAGACTGTTCATGCTGATGATTGGCAAAGAAGTTTCCTTATTAATAGATTTTGTTGATTTTTTTTCTCTCCATTATACTTCCTTGCCATCAGGTAAGAAAGTAGATATTTTTCATTAAAAGAATGAACCACTTAGAGACAAACATAAAAATATAGATCACATATGTGAAAAGAGATGCAGCTGAGAATGAAGTGCCTGTAATATTTCCTTCCTTAACTGATGTTTCTCATGAAGTCTGATGAATAACAGAAATTTGCTTGTTCCATGAATCATAAGCTATCATCAGTAGTTGTTTGGGGTATGACAGGGCTCAGTTGGCAGATGTTTAACAAGGGGATTACATCTTCCCATCCATCCTCTCTTTATAAAAGGCCTGATTCTAATTCTATTGAAGCAAATAAGAATTTTGTCACCAAGTACAGTGGGTGTGGGAGAAGGGGCAGGTTCATAGAGCCAAATCTTGCAGTCCTTACTCAGTCATTTGGGACTTTTGTCTGAGTGAAGATTTCAGGATATGGAACATAAATTATTTCTCATATTATACTTATGCCCCAACATTCAGTTTCATGTATTTTTCTATGCAACACCAACTTTGTCCAAAAACCACCCCAAAACAAAAACAAACAATTTGTTCAAAAATGTGCAAAAATGATATTTTTAGTGAAAATGGCCATTTATGCATACATATCAAAAAGCAACCAACCCTTTCAAACCCTACACATTTTAGAGAGGTCCTTTTCCATTCAGAATATTTTGAGCATAGTTAGTCCTGAGAATATTACAAGGTACTTGAGATTCACTCCCTGGATATCATAACAGAACTGGAACACATATGTGTTTTTAAAAGCTAATTTACTGATAAGCAGATCACAAATTTTAGATAGAGAAAATAAAACAAAATTCACAGACATATACACAAACACCAATTATTCCTTACACTTGACTTAGTTGTTGCATTTCAATGTGATCACCAGCCTTTCTACCATCTCATAATCAAAAGTCTGACTAATTGAAAATGTCACAATCTTATTTTTGATATAATTACAGCTGGGCAGGAAATGACTTTCCTGTCTCAAGAATTTTTGAAATTTAAATAGTTGTTCCAATCCTGAATCAGACCAAAAGGTTGAAATCTTGAAAACGTCCACAAACTGACAATCTGAAAAAGCTATCAGATTGGGTCAGTTGACACTTTTTGTTTTGATAATTTTGAAATGTTTTGTTTTGATTTTTGACCTTTTAACTCTTTTTTGTATAACTAAATGAACTTAAAATTCTAAATGAAAAGTAATTTCAAACCAAAATTTGAAACTTTTCCTTTAAAATGGGTAATTTTGATAATTTTGAAAAAAACCTATTTTTTTTTCAAATTAGGAGTTTTATCAATTTCCCACAAATAGTTCTGATGAACTGACATTTTTCACCAAAAAACATTTAGTTGGAAAATTCCCAACTAGCTCTAATGATAATCCAGAAAAATATTTATATGGTTATCTGGATAATACCTAAACTTAAATATACTGCAGCCTGGAGCTCTATTTTTTCATAGAGTGCCTGAACATCAACAAAAATCAAAACTTTGAATGGTGGAGTACTGCTTATGTCTGCATATTTACAACACTTCTAATTATAACTATATGGCATTTGCACTGCACTGACTTGCACATATTTTTCTAAATAATCCCATCACAAATGTTGTCCCATATATTTACAGGACTGTTTTAATTTCAGGTAGCAGAGAAGCAGCATTCACATATGCCATCATTGCCGCTGGAGTAGCACATGCGATCACTGCTGCCTGTACCCAGGGAAACCTAAGCGACTGTGGCTGTGATAAAGAAAAACAGGGACAGTACCATAAAGACGAAGGATGGAAATGGGGAGGCTGTTCTGCTGACATCAGATATGGAATAGGATTCGCCAAAGTGTTTGTGGATGCAAGGGAGATTAAACAGAATGCAAGGACTCTCATGAACTTGCACAACAACGAGGCGGGACGTAAGGTAGGTATCTCTCTGCTCTCCACCATCATATGACAATTCCTTGTCTAGAATCAGAGGTCTGATTACAACACAATGTTCAGAACTAAATGTGCTTTAATCATAGAATGTCAGGGTTAAAAGGGACCTCAGAAGGTCATCTAGTCCAACTCCCTGCTCAAAGCAGGACCAATCCCCAGACCGATTTTTGCCCCAGATTCCCTAAATGGCCTCCTTAAGGATTGAACTGACAATCCTGGGTTTAGCAGGCCAATACTCAAACCACTGAGCTATCCCTCCCATGGCTAATACCATTTTACAGTAGCCGAATAGTCACTTTTGTAAGCTACACAAACTTGTTGGACAATCCATCTGTCAAATATTTGTCTACATGTTACTCTTTCCAGTCATAAAACAGAAAATGCAAACAAACAGTTTAGCTGGGAAGTCAAATGGTGCTTAAGGTAGAAAGCTTGCCTGCTACTGTGTGGCTGAATCTGCTTCTCTTCAGGTTCAGACATGAACTTCTGATCATTCATTTGAAAAGGGATCACTTTCAACCCAACTGTCTAAACCTTGCTCTTTGTGTGGGGACTATAGCTAAAGGGAAAAAAAACTTGAGTGAAGTGGAACTAAGAGACCACAAACTGACTCATTTTAATACAACATAATATATACACACGTAAGGCAGGGTTATCATTTTAAATGGAGAGCTCCCCCACCATTCCTTAGAACCAGGCAGCTTAAAGCACATTCATGCAGAAACAGTGTTTGAACTCTTGTCTTCCTGGCAGCTTTAAACATGTACATTTTATGTGGAATCTACACAACAATTCTGGGAATCTTGACATCTCTTGGTTTTGCTTCCTTTGCAATATACAGTACTGCAGTATATTCAGATTTCCTATTGTTATGTGGCAAAGATGGAGGCCCTGGCACTCCTGTCCAGCAGAGCTGTGCTCAGCACAGGACTGGTGAAGAGGGCCACCAGTGTGCTCCTTAGATCCTCGTAAGCAGGTTTGGTCCCCAGGGTACACGAGAGCAGCCTTGGAGCACTCTAACTTGTGCTAGCTAGAAATTGCTCAATGTGGGTCTTTACACTAGCCAGTGGCACAAAGGGGCGAGGATCTCTGGCCCATAGGACATTACATTACTATGCGCGAGTGTGGCCCTACTCTGAAAAGCAACTATGTAAAAACACCTTCTTATTGAACAGATCTGCTCCCTGTGGGTTAGACGCCTCTCTGCTGACTTTAGTGGTCAGTGATATTTTTACTGCTTTTTTACTACTGTTAAGTATTACAGAGCAAGAGAGCTAAGGACAGAAAGCTGGATTCTGTTCCTTCAGGTGCATCATCAACAGAATGGTTCACCAAATAATGGCCTCAGTGACACCTGTGCAGCCCTATGGCCTTTGCTCGGCTTGCACGAATGGAACTCAGCAAACAGTTCTGTTATTGATATACAGTTACCTTCCAGAGTAGAAGGGCTCTTGAACATAGTAATTCACTGTCCTACAGCCCCATCTTGGCCCCTGCTCCAGCCCCTTGAGTTAAAATAATTCCCCATGCTTTCTTAGCTCTTTATTTCACTTTCTCCACTGTTGGCACTTCAATGGAATTTTTCAGCCAGCCCTTAAGTGGTGGCTTTGTCTTTGTTTTGGTGTGATTCAGCATGGATTTGAGTAGCTTGAAGTGGAAAGTGGATTGAAGACACTAATATTTCTGTTGCAGTAACAATAATTAGGGCTCTGAGAGATCACAAGACCACAGCATTTGGGCCTTGAAAAAGAATGACTGTTTCTGTCACAAGCAACAGCATAGCCTTCCTCAGACTTATTCCAGCTGAAAGCTAGAGAGGTTATTTTCTTTTTTCAGTGTTCCAAATGCCTGGGTCTGGCACTCCAGTGCAGAGATGATCTCTCAGAACACTAAGTTGTTACCACAACAGAAATATTAATGTTTCCTGAACTTATCTCAGAGAGTAACTGTTCAAAGAGCTTGATTTTAACAATCCCTGCACTAGGCTCCAATGCTCTGAGCCTCTTGGCTGCTAGGCTCCTTACAGCAGGTGAGTGAGCATAGCCTGTTTATATTCCACCAGCTTTTTTAACATGTAGGCAGGGCCGTAGCAACAAAGAATGTGGCCCCCTCCGAACGGTGGCCCCCTCCGAACATGTGTCTGGGCGGGGCCCCTTACAATGCAGAAACTGGAATGCGGTATTTATTTTGCCACTTTTAGGGGCCCCCTTCCTTGCAGGGCCCCCTCCGGTCGGAGGGTACGGAGGGCGCTCGCTACGCCTCTGCATGTAGGGTCACATTTACTCTGTTACACCAGTGTAACTCCACTGAAGTCAATGATAACAGAGGAAATTGGACCACTATATGTGGATTTCCACCTTTTTTGTTGTATCTTTCAAGAGCTGGTTCACGGAGAGGCTCATTTACACATAACTGGTGCAGCTCAGGGCTGTCAGAAGAAAAAAAAGCTTAAAATGGCTTACTGAAATCTGGCTGACTGTTAGCTTGTTTGGCACTGGGGATCCTTTTAGGAAAGCATCACTAGTGCACAGCTGAAGGATGGGGCAAAGCATCCCAAACATTGCATATTATAGTTACAGGGCCCAGGTTTTCAGAATTATATAGACAAAAATGTATTAGACATCTGGGTCCTGGGATGTGATTTTGGGCCCCACTATAGCCGTATGTATGTTGCTGTGGCAGAGTGCATGGGTTGTAGAAGTCCTGGAGCCAGCCAAGGCAGAGGCACAGTGTAACATGGCAGTCACGCCCTTGCCTCTTGTCTCGCTAGGCTGTGAGCTTTGTGTTGTGCCTCTGAGATGTGCAGCACACAATGTTCTTCCTGCCTTTACCACCAAAGTGCACACAATCACAATGATTGTATGTCTAATTGTGTGCACAGATTTGTGTGTCCTAAAAAACTGGAGCCTGGGAAGATTCACTGTGTTTGTGTTACTATCTGGAAGAGCTGTGGTGTGTGCTATGTTTGGCAAACTGCCATGTCTCCAGCAGGGTCAGAATCTATTCTGATATGGAGATATTTATATGCCTGTTACTGAAACCCTCAGAGTGCCAAACTACTGATCTTATTTGAAATCTTTAATGATCCAGTGGGGTGGAGAACAACACAAGCCTGGGAGGGTGTTATTGCATGTCCACAAACCAGTAGAGAATGAAGAGCTAATGACTGTGTTTAGTACAGAGATCAGGCTTTGCTACCATATACCCGTGAGGGATCACAATGTTTTCGTCACCTGTTCCATTCTACAGCAAGCACTAGTTGAGGGCTTGCATCAAAGTGGGAGAGATTGCTGATTTTAAATGCTGAACTTGGACACAGAAAAGACTGGCATGTTGTGTGTCAACAGGCAGCACTTGAGGAATATCTGAGATTCGTATATTTTTGGGGCTCTTTTTCCAAGAGATTCCAAATACTAGGAATAACCTGGTCTACTCTAGGAGACTTACCTACTGCTGACAATAGTTGTCAGCAATTGGTTCTCCAGAACAGCCTATTGACAACAGTTTAACTGCTAGTGCAGACAGGATAAGAGAGTTATCAGCTGGGTTTCAGCAAGCGTGATTGAGACCGATTAAGTAAGAAGAGTAACGAGAGAAGAACTTTAGTAACTATAGGTAGGTACTTCACGTGTAGTTGTTGATTTTTTCCATGCATTTTTTAGTTTATTCTGATTTTAATTTCTCAGCCTCCTTCTCCTGAGAGTGTCTCACTAGTGTAATAGCTAATGAACTCTGATGCCCATAAAGCAGTAACATTCAGACCCAGGATAATATAACGAGTGCCCCCATGTAGAATCAATCTGTACAATGTGTTCCTGGTCTCTAACCCCATCTATGCTAGGAAATAGACCCAGTACTGACAATGGTTGTCAGCAACTGGTCTCATGTATCTACAGTATGTACAAAGGTTTATCTGCTTGGGTGAAGGGATAAACAGTTTTCATCTGTATTTCTGCGTTTCCTTCTGACCTGTGCAAGCAGAAGTTCTCCCAATTTCTTCAATAGTTGCTCCTGTAGTGCAGTGCTGGAATTCCCAGAAACTCTTTTTAGGGTACATCTACACTGGAGCTGGAGGTATAATTCCCAGCTTGGGTAGACATACACATGCTAGCTTTGATCGAGCTAGCACTAAACATAGCAGCATAGCTGCAGTGGCACAAGTTAGCCACCCGAGTAAAATCCCCTCTAGGCCCTCCTAATTAAGTAATTGCAAACTAGCCCATGGCACCACCCAGGATACACTGCTATTTTTAGTGCACTAGCTCAATCAAAATTAGCACATGAACATCTACCCAAGATGGAAATTACAAATTACAATCCTGGAAGGGATTTTTGCATGAACCCTGAAAAATGTCCCAATCAATGTTAGAAGCCGTAGTTCATTTGTCTGGCATGTCTTGTCTCTGCTAAGATGGTTCCTGTAGCTCTCTCCCATATCTGAGACACGTCACATCAGGTGTCCCTTGCTTCAATGAATTAGTATGTTCTGAAATGCTGATTTACCACAGTGAGAAGCAAGCGGCATAGGAAGAATTGTAGGAGAATTCATAAGAGCTGTGTCAGAAAATGGAACTAAAGCTCCTATTAATTTGTAGTCATGATCCTACTACTGATCTGCTCTTAGAATTTCCACTAACTGCATGGGAATCCCATACATGGCACAACTGTGGGATTGAATCCTCAGTTAGCAAATTAGACTTCCCACAGACAGAGGTACTTAAATGATTGCAGGTAACTCCCACTGCTGAGAGGTAGTTATGGTCCAGGGGGAAAAATACATTTCTACCAGTATAACTGCTAAAATAGCAAAGTAGGTATGAAAGGGCCTAGAAATTTTGGTGATTTGACTGAAAGATTTTCATTCTGAGTCAGAGGCAAGGACATTATAAATTGCTCTCTCTCTCCCTCTCTCTCTGACATTGCAGTTCTGTGAATGACATCTTGCATCAGAGTTACATCATATTAAATATAACGCCACATTATGAGTCATTGTTATAAATCATGACACAGGCTACATTAGAAGGCTTTTGCAATCCAAGGGCACATCAAGGTGGATTTTTATTTGATGTTTCTCTTTGCAGACGCACATAGGTGTGCTAACTTAGTAATTCTATCATGCATTGCAGGGCCGGCTCAGGCTTTTTTGCTGCCCCAAGCGGAGAAGGGAAAAAAAAAAAAAAAAAGCTGCGATCAGCGGCACTTCGGCGGCAGCTCTACCGCGATGCTTCTCCTTCGCTCCGAGGGGGACTGAGGGACCCGCCGCCGAATTGCTGCTGAAGACCCGGATATGCCGCCCCAAGCACCTGCTTCGTTCGCTGGTGCCTGGAGCCGGCCCTGATGCATTGGTAGTGCTCCAATTCTTTTTGGGCTCTTGAGTTTAAATATGCATTGTAGAAGAGGTTCAGAGTGAACATAACAGAGGGTTACTGTAACTATCAAGCAAGACTATGAGAAATTATAAGGGGTGCATCCCAAATTGATGAAGTAACTCTGAGAATTAATCTACTGTAATATTTACTGTCCTATTTTTTGGGGAAGAGGAGGTTGAGATGAAACAGTGGTGCTTAGAAATGAAGGACTTCAGGATTCCCACAAAACTATTGTGTGATGCCTAACATGATATTCTAGTCCCCTTTCCTGTCCATGTCTCTTTTATTGCCTAGCAAAGAGTTTAACTTCAGAAATAGGTTTTGATTCCTCAGACATGCTCTCTTGTAACTTTCCCCACTTTCTTCTGGTGCTAGTATCAGCGCTGGCATCACCAGGCCCCCATAGTGAGGTCAAAGAAGTTAACTGCCAATCTCCAGTTGACAGCAGTTCTCAATTCAATCTGAACATGTTTGATTTCAGTCCATGCATGTTGACGAACATGGTAGCATGAACATGAAATAATAGTGTAAGCCCTTGGGGGTGGGGACTATTTTTTTAATATAGCACCCAGCACACTATTGACACTTAAAACAACAGTAAGCAATAGCTTGAAAAAATAATGCTGTGAAATTAAAGGCCATGTAGATATTTTAAAATTTCAAATCGATGCCTGAGCTTTAAAGGAACTAACAACACTGCCTGGAGCCAGGCAAAACACAGTCAGGCATTATAAAAGCTACCAAGAGTTCTACCACTGTACCCCACCCCCTGCCTGTGCATGCTTGAGGCTTGATTCACCCCTGCTGGTGTGGAATAGGGATGGAATGCAGTTGGCAACACCTTGATCAAATGGGAGCACCTGCACCTGCAGGAGGATACCTCCATTGCTGTCTTTCCAAGGGGGTCCAGCCAGGGGAGGGCAGTTTGAAAGTACAATCTGGGTGCCATAGCAGCCCCACATGTGGAAACTAGGGTGAACAGACAGCAAGTGTGAAAAATCGGGATGGTGGTGGGGACTAATAGGAGCCTATATAAGAAAAAGACCCCAATTTTATAGGGACATCTGGTCACCCTAGTGGAGACTGTCAAGAATTTATGCTGCCTGGCTCCAGGTCCTCCGGAAGAACGCACTTGTGGATTGTCTTGCATAGCTACAACCTCTTGTCTCGTCAGATTTTCTGTGTTGAGGGACCTACTTCTTGGGCTCTGCAAGCTTGTGTAATGCTGACAGATGCCAGTCATCAGAGGGACTGAACCTAGGACCTCTGAAGCTCAGTGTATGAGCCTCTGATGCACAAGCTAAAAGCCATGTGGCTCTTAGTCATGGCTGTAGCAGACTCATCAATCTCTAGATTGTCTGGGTGCCCCTAGAGTGGAACAGAGCACCATACCAAGTAGGCATGGGTGACACTTGCATGGGTAGAACCTCAGGGGCAATCAAGCCAGTGGTAATCCCTTGAACAGACTGCCAATCACTTTCATTTGTGTTGCAGCTTTATGTATTTACAGTGTTTCTTAGAGCACAGTCATTGTACTATCCTTTAGCAGGGTGCAAAGCCCTCCCTGAGTTAGCCACTGTGGGGCAGAGATGGAGCTAAGGCCCTGCCTGCCCTCCCAACCTCATCAGAGATGGCTGTGTCACAAGAGTGCTAGCAGGGAGCAGTCACAGTGCCATGACAGCACAAGGCGTGAGCAAGGGGAGAATGGTCCTTGTATTGGGAAAAGAGCCTGCCGCAATCTGGCTCTTAGAGAGCTTTGAACAGAGACCAACTGACTAATGGACAATATCCAAATGTATGTACTTTTGTATTCAAATATCCCAACAGTCTCACTAGCAAGAGTGTCTTAAATGGGTTATACATCAGGATAAATGCTCTACTGTGTCTGGAGCTGCAGAAAATTACCTTAGACTCCACTAGGAGACCAACTTATAGTGGAATAATTAAAAACTGGGTGAGGCTGCTCTGTTACTATAATATCACTTGATTACTGATACCAAAAGTATCGGCAGCCCAGCCATATGTTTCTCGAAGCTCAGAACTTCCTAATGCCCTTTAAAAAGTTACACTAGTTATTTTCTAACTTTACTTAAAAAAACCTACTGATCTTTGCTTTTAGAAGCGTCCAGTTTTTAACTTTTTGCATGCCCTTTAAATGTAAAGCTGATAATCCCCTTTCCACATTACAGTTAGGCAGTAAATATTAATGGAATAATCACAATTGTTAATTATTCCCGAGTGAAAATAGTTTTAAGTTGTAAATAGTCTCTCAGGAGTTTATTCTCCACCTTCTGTTCAGTTGCTCATATCACTGGGTGTTAGGAACATTTGGAGAGGCAAATATATCCAGAAGAACTGGCTGTGGCACCATACCATTTCAAAAGGGGATGTAACATGTAGAAACACCAACGTGTCTTGTTTCTGAGTGTGGAAAGCCACTTAGTCACAGAAATCCCCAAAGTGTCTGTATGTTGTACTGAACTGGTCCAAACTTTTTTTTTTCTGGTTTGCTTCTACAATGAATGGTAAATCTGTCATGTAAAACTGTCCCACTGAAGACAATGGCCAAATTCCCATGGATTACAAAGAAGTAGATTAGCCTTAAACCTGGGAGTCTGTCATTGTATTGTACTATAAAACAAAGGATCAGAGTTTGGGTCCTAGGCCCCTCAGGAACAGAGGCTGGGAGCCTTGTGGAGACAGACAGACTACTTCACTGGTTTAACTTCATTGCCTTCAGTGGATTTGCTCCTAACTTACAATGGTGTGAGATCAGGATAAAGCCTAGTATGTGTTCATTCCTTTATGAAGAGGGAATGCTTTTCACGTTGGCAATTTTTTCCCTTCTGGGTGGTAGCTGGAGAGATGTTGACAGGCTCCATTAGCAGCTGTATTTAGTCCTTCTGGCCAGAGGAGGTTATTGCAATACTGGAGTCCAAAAATGTGGGGCAGGGTGAGTGAGGATATAGAGGGGGCAGGGATGCAGAGAGCTGAAGAAATAAAGGGAATCTCAAAGGGAACTCACCAAAAACACAAATGAAAATATCTTACAGGGTAAACTGTTGAAAGCAGCATGTGGTGTTTCACTCAAACCTGTGATCTCAATATATGGAAGCTCTATTGCTAAAACTGCATGTACCATTTTGAAAATACTCCTCTAGGCACCCAAATATCCTTACACATTGGCTTGCTCACTGATTTAACAGTGTGACAAGTCAGCTTGGTTAAAGCCAGGGGAAGAACAAACAAAAAGAACTGAGGACTTACGGGACTCATCCAAATGTCCTAGACAAATGCCTTGTTGCAGCCAGAGACCCATAAACAAAAGCAACAAGGCTGCTCCCAGCAAGCTGCTTCCAACTTCCCAGTTGGTGTGGTTCCTACGTCCAGCCAAATGCTGAGGAAGAGCATGAGCCAGCCCAATTTAGAGTCCTTTCCTGACAGACCAGCTTGTTTTAGTGAGGCCTGGACATATCCCACCCCTGCAATCCCTGCACTGTTGTAGACATTCTGCTCAGGAAGAGTGTTTACTTTCTCCTTGACAACCACTGTATGGAGCCTGTACAAACCATCACTACAATGATGCCCTGATTTCATAGTTCCAGGCAATCTACTGAAGAGGTGATAGACACAGCAAGTCATTTCTGGCAAGCCCACGTACAACTCCTTTGACATGAAGTTTGTAAGGTAGGATTTTCAAGAAGGCCCAGCATTGAATGCACTGCTCCCAGTGAGGTCAATGGTGAAACTTCCATTCATTTCAATGGGAGCAAAGTAAGGTAAATGCGGATCACTTTGGAACCTCCACCCTACATTTTCCTCTCTTAACGCCTGCCCCCCGTCCCCGGGTGAATGTTTGCACTACACCTGACAGGCCTACGCAGGGTAATTTCCTAGGTGTGAAAAAAATTACAGGTCCTGGGCTCTCTCATAGTATTTTGTTTGTATTTGAAGGGATCAAAGATCTATTTTATGGCTTTCCTACTGCTTTTAGATAATAGTCTTAAAACAAGACTAAACTTGACAGACAAGCTCTGCATCTTCTCAACAGCCCAGAGTAAAGATAAAGGGAACATTAATGTTATTCTAAATTATGAGAAGGAATCAGACTGCACAAGAGCTGTAATCCACAAGAATGAATTTTCATTCCACTTGTCCTCCACTTTCAACTCATCAGAAGTTGTGATACATGGTCCTACTTGTATTTTGGCTTTCAACTCCCTCTTATATCTTATGTGGTTGAAAATTGAATTCCTGATTTACACTGAAGATTAGGGAATGATAAATGCTATCACTTACCTGCAGTCGCAATTTTAGAGGATTCTGGCATTATGAGCAAAACAGGCATTTCATGTGGGTGATTACTAGTGCTGACAAAGATAGGTAAGAAAGGGCCAAGTCTTGTTAATAAATAATAAAAACCCTCTCAAGTTCCACATTTAGTATCATGAATTTTTCATAACAGAAACAACCAGAGGGTCACTATAATGATTAATTTGCTTAAATAATACAAAGTCACTGGCTGTGTTGCAAACTTTTCAAGGAAGATGGGAGATGTTTCCAAAGTTAATTCACGTTTGCTCTTTCGATAGTTGGCAGCATAAGTCATTTAGTGACCACTGAGATACAGGACTGTCACGGTGTCCACTCACCACAGCAGCACCTCCTGCTGGCCATCCTGTGGATTAGCTCTGCCAGTTGGTGCGCCCTCTTCAGGGGGTGCCTCTCCTGTTGCCCTCTCACCCTGCGGACCCGCCTCACTCCAGGAACTGCAGCATCCTCTTCATGATTCTCCCTTCCGGGGTTACCTACAGTCCTTCTATAGAAATAGTCTCAGGCAGTCTTCTCCTGTGCTACCCTGATGATGCCACTTGCCCAGTGGCCGGTAGGGGAACCTGGGCCCGCCCTGTACTCTGGGTTCCAATCCAGGGACCCTCAGCTCAGCAGTTCTGGGCTCTACCCTCTCAGCCCTCACTGCTCCTTCTCTGGACTGCTTCCTATTCTTCCTTGTTCCGAACTTCTCTGAGAGTACCAGCTCCAAACCAACTTCTTCATCCAAGGGAGTGACTGCCCTTTTCCCCAGCCACCCTGTCTGTTCTCAGCTCCTGGGGTTTATAGGCCCCATTTATTTCTGTACAGCTGAGCCTGCTAACCATCAACTCCCTGCTCCCTGGCTCTCCCTCCAGGTGCAGCCTGTGGAGTTAATTGGTCTACCTGGCCACTTTAACCCCTTCTAATCCTGTGTGGGGTGGACACCCCATCATAAGTACCCAAGGAGAAATTAAGGATTATTTTAGACATTATATAGTCCACTGCTCTATAGGTCTGATCCAGTTCCACTGAAGTCTATGGAAAGATGCCCTATGATTTCAAAGTGCTTTAGATTAGGCCCTCTAAGAGTTGTCTGTGTCTCATTAATATTCCAAAACCAAAACACTTTGTTTTACACTTGTTTAGAGACAACAGTGTACTTAGTTATCACATCGCTTACAAAACCTAAACACTAAAAGCAAAGAAATGGAATGTTTAGAGCATCATAAATCTTACCTTACTCACATACTAAAAACCACAAAGATATTATTGTGATCAAGATAAAGAAATGCACATTACATTACATCACATCACAACAACCTTAACTCTGTCTCATGGATGGTAGAGGCTTTTTCTGTATAATTTCTGTTATCTTGATCCTGGTTATGTTGAAATATGTTTTTCTTTGTACTTGTATTTGGAATTTCCCTATGTAGGTGGGTGTGTGGGTCAGTGACTTTGTTTGTGTTTTTGACATTGTTCATTTGCCTACATAAAGGAAAAAGAACATCATAGGCTAACATTTTCAAAATTGGCACCTAAAGTTAGGCCTCTTAAAGAGGTGGTAAGATTTTCAGAGTTAGGTGCTTAACATGACTGGACTTCCATTAAATTTCATTGGGAGTTATAGGTATCCAGCACCCCTGAAATTCAAGTCTCTTATTTAGGTGTCTAAATATGGATTTGTGCATCTATCCTAAGAATGACAATATGGATTTTTGGCCATTAAAAATTAAATAAATGGAATAGAAGAGTCCCCAGATTTTAAAAGATTTATTGGTGCTTGGCAAGTTATTAATGTTTTTGCAAGTTATTGACAATCTAATAACTGTTTGGCTAGGTCCTTCTGGAACGTCATTTTCCACATACCTAAAGAGATGGGTGTTTACACCACACATAACCTACAACACGTATTAGACCAAGGCTCCTGTGCAGTCTTGCCTCATGCAGTGCATTCCTGAGAAGATATGTAGCTGCACAGTAAATGAATATGAGTTATATATGTTTAATGCTCCTCCCATCATGGGGTGTCAGCAGGAATGGAACCTGGGGCCTTCAGCACAAGCCTCTACAACTTGAGCCAAAGAACTGTTGGTGTACCTGACTCTTACCCTATATGTGGGCCAGATACTGTGGTCTGTGTGTGAGACACAATACCCAAAGCTAAGGTATTACATATGCATGCCTATTACTCCAAACATTGGTAAACAGTGCTAGAAAGTTCTAACAAGTTCAATAACTGACAAGACAAATACCCATGCTCTCAAAGAGCCTTGCAAAGGTGGGTAAGCATTATAAACCCACTTTTACAGTTGGCTTAAATAAAGATGTTTGAAGCAATGCATGTGAGAGGCACTTGACTTCAGTGGAGTTGCACCAGTTTACACCAGCAGCCAGCTTAGCCGAATGAAAAAAAGTTTCTCTAAGTAGCCTGTAGTGACAAGGTGAGTAAAGCAATATCTTTTATTGGTTAGTGAGAGTGATGAGCTTTCAAGCTTACACAGATGACCTGAAGAAAGGCTCACCTACCCTATCTCTCTAATATCCTGGGACCAACACACCTACAACAACACTACATACTATAAAGGTTGCTTAAGAAGTTTGTGGCACAATGGAGACCAGAACCCTGCTCTCTGCAAAGCCATCGAGCTCTGAGAATGCTTACTGCAACCCATACGTAGAAAGGACTTGGCTCTAGCCTAGGCCATTCAGATGGGCTAGAGAGGTTTGATTTAATGAAAAGAAGTGCACAGAAATCTGGAAGCAAGCAGTTTAAAACCCATTCAGTAAAAAAACAGCATATCATCTTCGGAAAACAATGGCAAAAGTTTCTTAGATGCCTGTCATGGAAACATGAGAGAGTGACAAGCTTTTTAAAGGGCTAACCTGAAGAGTATGTGCTGTGTAAGAGCTTGTGAAGGAGCACAGTCTTTGCACAGCCAGGAAAAGATAAGACCCATATTGCCAGATATAGAGCTGAAGGTGAAATGCCCGTTATATTTCCGAGCATTCTACTAATCAGCACAGAGTAACAGGTACAAGTACTGTTAAATGACTGTGTAGCTAATATTTCCTGGCACTCTACTAATGAGTACAGAGTAATAGGTACATATACTGATACATGACTATATAGCTAAACTGGGAATTAATGCCAGAACTATCATTTGTGTTTTCAGAAATGATGTACTGAAAACTTGTGCACAAAAGATTTGAGGTTTTAGGAAAATGATCTGAGTAGAAACATATTCTGGACTTCATTTTAACAGCATATTCAGATTTATCATCATTGGGTCATAAATGGTTAAAAGCACTTAACACCTAAACTGATCCAAGGTATATAAAATACCTAATATTCTAGAAAGGTTAGATGAAAAATATATTGAAGTGCTTTCTCCTGTAATGGCTTTAGTAAAATGCTAAATCACATGTGGCTGCACAGGAGATGCCAGATTCATCAAGACCAGAGCAGTGCCATATGCCAAAAGCAGGGACTGTTGCAAAATCTTTAGGAGAACTGGTTAGCCAAGGTGTCCTGACATTTTTGGAACATACAAAGCTCACAATGGACCAAACTCCTTTAGAATTTGGTCCATTGTGGGCATACAGAAAGATGGCAGTGTCCACATTTTCAGAAACTATTAAGTAGATATGGATCCATTTCCAGTGCTAAAAACAGAGCATCTTTTTCCACTGCTAGAAGGTGGCAGTATTAATGAAATTAGATTTGCCTTAAGCATACTAGTAGGTGAAGCACAATCAAGAGCCTTTAAATATCTGATCATCAATATTCTTATGCGGCTATTTCCATATGGCTTTTCCCTGGAGTGGCTAGCACGTTGGCTATATTATGGCATATAAATGATCCAGTATGAAAGTGTTTAAGTGAAGTGATCAACCATTTGGATGGCATACTAATGAAGGTGACAATATGGAAATTTATTTGAGGAGTTTGGAATGCATATTAAAAGAACCCAAAAGGTTTGGATTATAGGTTTTTTTTTTTTTTTTTTTTTAAAGGAGAAACGTGCCTTTTTTCTAGTCAGGAGTCTTAAGATAAATAATGCAAGTAGAAGGATTAAAACCTCTTCCAGAAAAAAAAGTGGAGCAGTTTCCAAAATACCCGGTAACTATGCCTAGGCATGCCACAGTAGTCAGATCCCTAGTTAATTGGGTGACACTTTATATTAAGGTTCCTTTTGTAGATGGTTTATACAGGGCTAATAAATGATTAATAGATGTTGTAAGCATATTACAGGCATGAGTGATATGTATTATAGATAGGTATAAGTACACCACTACAAGATGTAATAGGTAGTTATAAGCCATGATTGCAAGCAATCTATTGTCCTGCTAAACTCTAACTGATAAACCCTTTACTAAAAGATTATTTATTAACCCCTTATAAGCGATTTCTAAATTGAACCTTAATATAAAGCGAGGCCATTCATTTTATTTGGGAACTTTGCTATCTAACACGTCTACAGTAGTAAATAGAAAGACGATTGTTAATAAAGGATAGTAACTGGATTCAGACTGAAGAAGGTAATAGGGCATTTGAGCACACCAAGAATTTATTCATATGTACCAAGGTGTCAGTACATTTGAATCCCAAATTAGAACTTTTAGCATGTGGTATCCCACCTGTAGGTATAGATGCCATCATACCACATAAAATGCCTGTTGGGACCAAGACAAATTAATTAAAGATTCTGTAAGCAAAACCAAAACATTAAACAAACCTTTGTTTAGAAAAAGAATTTCTGGGTATTATTCTTGGAATCAGGAAATTCCAGGTACTTCTGCATGGGAGGAAATTTTCATTGACAGCAGGCCAGAAGCTCCTTGTTAAAATTCTTGGCCTGAAGAGGAGTATGCTAATCTTTGTAACCTAGCAGCTGCTGAGATAGGCTCTGATGGTAGGATCTTATCTCTGATAAGTATAATCTATCTGAAAACATGGAAGTGCTGATGTATTATCCCAGTTGCAATTAGAGGTGGCAAATCCTTTAAAGCCAAGTCCAATTTTTAGAATATTTTTTTTTTGGAAGAAGTTCCTATTTCTGCAAGAAGAATGCAGCAGCGACAAAGAGCCAGTTCTTAAATTAAATTAATTAAAACCGCATATTTCAGAGGGCGATGTGAATGTTTTGTATGGTGAGCACACACGGTGTGGAAAGATGAACTCACAATAGAGTGACTCTATATTGTTGGGTTTCTGTGCGATGACAATGAAATCCTTGCAAGTCACATTGTTGGAAGAATTGCATGAAGGCCACACTAGAATAGCTAAAAAAGCTAAAGCTGTCACTGGAACTATTTTTTTAAAATCCAAATTGGTATCAAGATATCGAGTTGGTGAGTGTACAATGTGATGTGTCACAACAGGCCCATAACGTGCCTGTTCCTAGATCCTGATATCTTTGGAAATATGCTTTGAACCCATGACACAGAATTCATGTCAACTTTGTAAAGATCAGTAAACCAACAAGACTTAAGCCTGACTGGGTATTCTTTCCTAAAGAATACTCTTGGAGACTGCAGGGTAGGAGACAGGAGAAAATGGAATAAAAGTGTCATTTAAAAAGTAATTGGCTCAGGGACATATCTTCTGACTGTAAAAGTAATGTTAAGAGATAAATATATCAGTAATTTACTGTGAAGTATAAAATGTTATTAGACTCCGAAGCTTAAAAACACTATATCTGTGAATGAAATGTGAACAAATACTGTGCCTTTTCCGGATTCAGAGGATTTATTTCCCTTTATGTTCAAGGCAGAGGCTTGACAGTCTGTCGGTTTTGCCTTTATCAAGACACTGTTAGAGACAGTGCTTCCTAACTGAGAGATTTGGATAGAAGTAGCGTGAAATCACCTGAAAAGTTTGAATTATAATGAGAAAAAATACACTAACTTCATTTTTGGGATATATATGCTTTGCACTGTTTTATTTATCCAGTAACTGGAGGGTTAATTATCTCAATGCATGCACATAGTTACATAAGCCTGTATGAGTTATATTGGTTAGAAATGGTAACAGGTTTCAGTGGTAGCCATGTTAGTCTATAACAGCAAAAAAACCGAGGAGTCCTTGTGGCACCTTAGAGACTAACAAATTTTTCTGGGCATAAGCTTCCGTGGGCTAGAACCCACTTCATCAGATGTATGAAGTGAAAAATACAGGAGCAGGTATAAATACATGAAAGGATGGGGGTTGCTTTACCAACGAGATAAATCAATTAACAGCAGGATACCAAGGGAGGACAAATAACTTTTGAAGTGGTAAGAGAGTGGCCCATTACAGACAGTTGACAAGAAGGTGTGAGTAACAGTAGGGAGAAATTAGAATTGGGGAAATTAAGTTTAGGTTTTGTAACGACCCGACCACTCCCAGTCTTTATTCAGGCATAATCTGCTGGTATCCAGGATCTACAACCTATCCTGAAGGACAATCCCTCACTCTCACAGACCTTGGGAGACAGGCCAGTCCTCGATTACAGACAGCCCTCCAACCTGAAGCAAATACTCACCAGCAACTACACACCACACAACAAAAACACCAACCCAGGAGCCAAACCCTGCTACAAACCCCGGTGCCAACTCTGTCAACATATCTTTTCAAGGGACACCATCATAAGACCTAACCACATCAGCCACGCCATCCGGGGCTTGTTCATTTACACATCTACCAATGTGATATATGCCATCATGTGCCAGCAATGCCCCTCTGCCATGTACATTGGCCAAACCGGACAGTCTCTAGGCAAAAGAATAAATGGACACAAATCTGACATCAGGAATCATAACATTCAAAAACCAGTAGTTCAAAAACACTCAATAACAGACCTCAAAGTGGCAATTCTTCAACAAAAAAACTTCAAAAACAGACTCCAACGTGAAGCGGCAGAACTGGAATTAATTTGCAAACTGGATACCATCAGATTAGGCCTGAATAAAGACTGGGAGTGGTTGGGTCATTACAAAACCTAAACTTAATTTCCCCAATTCTAATTTCTCCCTACTGTTACTCACACCTTCTTGTCAACTGTCTGTAATGGGCCACTCTCTTACCACTTCAAAAGTTATTTGTCCTCCCTTGGTATCCTGCTGTTAATTGATTTATCTCGCTAGACTGACCTAACACTTGGTAAAGCACCCCCCATCCTTTCATGTATTTATACCTGCTCCTGTATTTTTCACTTCATACATTTTATGAAGTGGGTTCTAGCCCACAAAAGCTTATGCCCAAATAAATTTGTTAGTCTCTAAGGTGCTACAAGGACTCCTTGTTTTTTTTATTGGTTAGAAATGTTTGGAACCAATAAGAGGTGATATTACTTTGTAACTAATATTCTTGCCACTACCAGGTTTAACTAAAATAGCACAAAAGAGATGTTTTCTGATGAGCTGTCTGGAAACTGATGAGACTGTTGTTTTGGTTTCAGAGTAGCAGCCGTGTTAGTCTGTATAAGCAAAAAGAACAGGAGTACTTGTGGCACCTTAGAGACTAACAAATTTATTAGAGCATAAGCTTTCGTGGGCTACAACCCACTTCTTGCATCCGAAGAAGTGGGTTGTAGCCCATGAAAGCTTATGCTCTAATAAATCTGTTAGTCTCTAAGGTGCCACAAGTACTCCTGTTCTTTTTGTTTTGGTTTGGAAGCCTTTTTCTTGATAGCTTAAGCATTTGTTAAAGAGATCTAGTTGGGTCACTCATGATTCTTTGATGTACAACACCAGCATCTCTTAACTCAAAGTACTTGACTCCCAGTGGAGAAAGTTGCAAGGAAGATGGAGTTCAATGGAAATGAGTCAACAATCTAACACATCACTTTGTAGACATTCGCTGCTACAAGAATGGATTCCAGTTGTATCATTTCTTGCTTCCATTACAGTCTTTGCCACAATAATGAGGAATGAATCATTCTCTGAAACAAAGATTGCAGTGACAAATGTCAATGACAAGTGTCAATGACACAGGAGTATTCCATTTCTAGGAGAGTAAGGTTGTAATGAAACCTGAATAAGACAGAACTTTCATTCATTCGATTCTCAAATTCATCACTGTAAATTAGTTTATATTATTAGAGCACATTTAATCCAGAAGTACCCTCAAAGCACTTCATAAATAACATACAGAGACGTGTACTATACACTCAGCAACTTTGAGTGAAAAAGCACAACTATCCTGCTTTATAATGGTAACTTCACATACTACTAATAGAAGAAGCAAGTCTGAAAGCAAAATGTAGGCTAAAGATTCCTCTTTTGGGGCCCACTGGATTTTTGCCTGTACATGGCCTGCAGTACTGAGCTCCTAGGTCAAAGTGTGCACCAAAAAAGTGTCTTTGTTTTTCTAACGTCTTGCAGAATACAACACCAGTCAGCTATTTTATAGATGATCTATCTGTGAACATTCAGCAAGGAAGATAGATCAAATGGTAATAAGTTGTTATGGTGATGTCAGGTCTAATTCCAGAAAATCACTACCGTCGTCTTCTTGCAAGTTAATGAAAGTTGCCTCCAGGTTAGGGGAGTTCACCTTATCTGCTTTTTTCTTTTCTACAATCCTTACATCCATCATCTTTTCCTTCATTTTTGGCATGAACATGCCATCCATGATCTCTTTGGAGACGAAGGTAATGCATAGTAGGGGACAATCCTATATCAACAGGGAGATGGACTAGATAATATAATATTCACCCCACACCCCAAACACCTATAATTTCATGACACCAGCTCTTTTTCCAATCAGTTTCAATGTTACTTCATGAAGAAGCCAGTACTTTAGGCCAACAGGGCCATTTAACTTCATATTGCAATCTATCATCTCCACAAAGCATCAGAACTTTGCTTGGATGAGAGCATGCGACAATCCCAAATAAAACTTTCCTAGTGTCATTGTCCCATTTCACCCAGGACATCATACTTCTGGTTATGTTTTATAATAAATGTAACTATGTGTTGAATCATTCTATGGTTTGGTTACCTTCCAGTGATTGCTGTTGACAACACTTTTAGCCCATGGCAGAACAGGTAGTTTCCTCCTAATGCAGCACAGAAATCAGATGAAATAAATAATCAGATAGTTGCTTTTTCCTATTAAAATTAAGAAAAAGCTGGAAAATTTAGATTTTTTTTTCAAAAGCTGTTTTTCCAAGTACCTTTTTATTTCTCTATTTTTATATTTCCTATGTGATGACACTTATTTGGCACTGCACTGATCTAGGTGATAATGGGTCTTCCTATGGTTATTTTTTTAAAAACAAATGGTTGCAGTTTAGCAACAACAATGATAGTTATGTTTTCAAACACAATTCCATTTTCTCTGTGAAAATATTTGGATTAGCATTTGCAGTCTGTAGATTCTGATATTTAAATGAAACTGGTGCCAGCCTTGGGGGTAGCTGGTCTTTGATATTCACCAAGAACAACAGTAGCCATTGGTTTGATATAAACAAAATTCAAATTTTCTTTTCTAAAACTACTTGTAAGTGCAGAGATGTTTTATTTGCAATTTTATTTTAAAAGCTTGATTGCCAATAAAGTAATGGGGATAAGTAATTTGCAATGCATTTCCTGATACAGAAACTCATGTAGTCGTACTGGTAAAAAGGCTTGAATGCATAATCATGAAATACTTTTGTTATGAGTCCAGTGCCAACTGACAGAAGAAAGCGTGATTTAAAATGTTTGCCTTTAGATTGCAAGCTTAGTCACTGACCATTCACCTTCGGAGTATGCTTGAAATCCAACCTTGAGCCAGGTGGCTAAAATAATTCATTTCAAAGGTCCTAAACAAGCTGAATTTGTTAGTTAGTTTCAATCTACATTTTGGTGGACAGTGGGCGGCAGCTGAGGTCTGTTCATATGATATCTAAAAGGAAGCTATCCAGGAGACCACTGTGTTATCAAACATGATAGAACTGGGAGAAAGAAGGGAAGGGGAAGTAAGAATCTTAATATATGGTTCTACTCTGAAAAGGGACTCAAATATGGAGCATTCTATGTTTATTGTGCCTTGGATTCTATATCAGATTTACTCAGTTATCAACTACAGGGGTTGCTGAGATAGAAGTAACTGTGGGCATAATATGGCAGGGCGCATCTTGGTGAAGACACCTGAGAACTTAGGAATCTAGTTTGACCTTGGGGTCCAAAATTATGTTTGCAGGGTTGTCAGGGGAAAAAAAATCAAGGACTGAGCAGAATTGTTGAGACATATACATGGAATCCTATTTTTTATAATCACTTTTCAGGGCTAGAAGGAATCATACCTTGGGGGGAAGGGTTATCCCCCAACTGGCTAATGCAGGGTTTTTTCCTCTGAAGCCACTGGTGCTAGCTGTGGTCACTGACAGGACATTGGACTAGACAGATCTCTGATCTGATCATGTATGACAGTTCCTATGATTTGAAGGAGAGGGTCATGTCCTGTGGATTAAGTCAGGGAGGGCATTCCATGCACGTATTTAAGAAGAATGGGAGAATCTGTGTCACTTACTGTCCATATTCTTCAAAAGTGATATTGTTTCTGCAGAGTTCTATTCTCTTTTCAAAACTATTATTTAAAACAATAACTCACATTAATGGGTCCTATAAAGTGTATTTTCTTCCTCTGTTTGTTTCTTTGGTATCAACAGAGGTGAAAAAAACCCCAAGAGCAGTGGTTTTCAACCAGGGGTCCGGGGCCCCCTAAGGGGCCTTGAGCAAGTTTCAGGGGGGCCTCCAAGCAGGGCCAGCATTAGACTTGCTGGGGCCCAGGGCAGAAAGCCGAAGCCCAGGTCCCTGAGCCCCGCTACCTGGGGCTGAAGCTGAAGCCTGAGCAATGTAGCTTCATGGAGGTCCCTGTGGCATGGGGCCCCAGGCAATTGCCCTGCTTGCTACCCCCTAATGCCACCCTGGTTTTGATATGCAGAAATCCAGTTATTGTGGCACAGGTGGGCTGTGGAGTTTTTATAGCATGTTTGGGGGATGGAGGGTGGGGGGGGAGCTCAGAAAGAAAAAGGTCGAGAACCTCTGATTTAGAGCATAGTAGTCCAATGTGGTATTTATCATCATCACAAGGAAATCAGACATAGGATAGTCTAAAAAAAACTGTTTCACTACATTCCTCTCAACTTTGCTCTTCAGAATTCTTCTGTGTCCTACTGGGTATTTTTCTCTTTCTTTTTTTCTATACAGTGCTGATCAATAAAATATACAAAGGCTCTTCTTCCCCAATGACATCGGCCTCAGGGGGAAATAGTCTAACATTTGAATCCTACTCAATTTTCCTGGGCTGACAGCGACATGGGGTAGCGTGACTGTGCAATGATTTTAATTTCTTTACTTGTTTATCTCATGCAAATACAAAGCATGTTTGGAAAACAGTTATTATGGAATGGTGACTTTTCCATAATCAAAAGCAAAGGGATGGCTGATATCCAAGGGTAACAAATGTAAGATTAGGGTTTTGTTTTTTTTAAACCCTAGTCAACTATGTATAAGAAAACGCTGGAACTCAGCATGAAGGCCAAGAATCAAAGCCATCATATGACTGCATTAGCCATGAAAAAGTTACAAGGGATACCAATCTTCACGTTTAGGCTCATATGGAGGTCATCAGCTAGAATCAGGAAGAAATCTATTTGCCCTTCAGAAACAGACCATTTATTATCAAGGTAGGATTATTTATTGGGTGCAATTCTTGTGTTATGTCCCAAAGTAGAAAATTCTGCACCTTAGAAAGCACCTCTTGCATGGTCACTACCAAGCATATGTTTCTTCTATCAGTAGTATTCTGGGTGTCCTCAAGTACAAGTGAACAACGGTCCTGCTTGTTTAGCTGTCTTCTGTTCCTAGGGTAAGATTGGCTCCCAGGGGTGGTGGTGGGAGTAATGATGCCACATGACCTTGGCGTAGATGGTTAGCAGTTTGCCAGCCATTTTCTATTTGAAACGGAATATTCACCTGCAATCAATGCGGTTGACTGTTCAGAATTCTTGTTGTAATATTTCTTCTGTACACGTCTGCTGCCATATTAGTTCTTTTCCAACTACGTCAGGGGTAATGGCCTTTAGCTCAAGAAGATTGTTAGATGCTGATGTCCTTTCCCCCCAGTTTACCATGGAATTTCAATTTAAAATGTGTTACTAATTACTACACACTGTTTTGCAACAGCTCCCTTTTAGAAAAGAGAGATTTAGTAGTAGTCCACTGATCAGAGATAATCTTTCCTGGTTAATTCAACTAGATCTTTGCTAACCGTGGAGAAAAGGTAATCATGTAGTTTCAGTGCTCTTCCAAGATGTTTCATGCAGATTTCACACTTATCTTTGATAGCAGCATTTCATGCCTGGCCAGAAATGGACATCTCAGGCTCTCTTCATACACTTCTCAATGGATAGAGGGGTCTTGTATACAAAGCTTAGCATTTCTGACATCATGCTGTGTAGTACTATAAACAGGATGTCCTTCATACAGAATATGCAACAGTTTAATCTCTATGGTTCAGATCCACAAAAGCACTTGGACACCTAAATCCCAGTGGTAGGTGCCACTGCGATCCACAAAATTGCCACTTCGTTGCCTGCTAATCCTGTAGACACCCCCCAACTCACTCAGTGCCTAAATTTTCAGGGTCAAAGTTCACTAGGTGACTAAGTTTCTGTCTCCGGGCATGTTCACTGCTGCCTCACCCTAGGCTTCCAGATGCCCATCTCATGCCTAAGTCCCAGTGCAATCCACAAACTGGGAAAAGATAGTTGCAGGAGTGCCTGTCTCACCTGTGGTGCCTAATCCAGTAGGCATGCTCAGAGGCCACCCAGTGAATCAGGTCCCATTCAAATTCTGTCTGGAGGAGCAGGTAGTGGTGTCCACCTTATAACTTTTAGCCCAATGGTTAGAGCATTCACTTGGGATGTGGGAGATTAGGTTCAATTCCTCCCTCAGGCAGATGGGGAGAAAAGGTTTGAACAGGGATCTCCTACACCCCTCGGGAGAGTGCTCTAACTACTGAGCTATGGGATATTCAGCTCCCTCAGTCCTTCCTGTTGAAGCTGCTCCACTTTGGTTAAATAAAGAGTCATTGAAGCAGGGAGACTGGACCTTGGTCTCGCACCTCACCAGGTGTCATTCTTCCTCTCTCTCTCTGGTCCAATTTGAACAAATGCCTCTACTTTTCTTGGTTATGGTCAAACTCCTCCAAACCTAATTGTCAAACATAGTGTACTCTCTCACGGTATTGCCATTGTTTTTACCCCAAATCAACAGATCCTCAGGTATTACTTCCAGATCCTCGAAGGTCTAGAGTACAATACTTTGATACACTTCCTGTTCAAGGCAATCCCAAAGGGAAGTTGCTCAAACATATCTACCACAGGGAGAGTTGAAGGTATACAGTTTTATACTTTCAGTATGAAATTGGACCTGCCAAAATTCTTGGCATACATCCCAAACTTAAACAGCTCTTGCATTTTGAAGCAGAGACATGATCTTATTTTACCATCTGGCTAAGTTCAGATTTAACTCTCTCTCCCATTACTAATAGGACTTTATCAGTTGTGCCACCAAAAATATGTGTACCATATATTTATATCAATGTAATTATTTTATCTGTAATCAACCCACACTGTATTGTTTTGCCTCCTGTTCAGGTAAGTTATACCCCTGTTTGATCACAGTCATGTGCACTCTACTCTTCAACTCAAATACACTTGTCTTTCCCTTCCATTATTCTAAACGCTGAGTGAAACCTGTCCTTATGTAGGCATTCGCATTTTATACCAGCTACGCAAACCAAGCTTAGTTTTAACATTGGGTGGTCACTAATCTTTTTGTGTGAATGCATTCTGGGGTTACAGTGCACCCTGCTCCAGTATCTAATCCAATGTCACAAACCAAACCTGTTGTAGAAACTTGATTTGTAAATGTATTTAGAGACTCAAAGAACTGTTTCTGCCTTATCATTTTATCCTCAAAGTGTATGTTTGTGTATCTATCTTGCTAATAAAGCATCACACTTCTGCAAATTGAATATGAGCCAACAATGTGATGCAGTTGCGAAAAAAGACATTTGGGACATATTAACAGGAGTATCATATACAAAACACAAGAGGTAATTGTTTCTCTCTACATACCCCTAGTGAGGCCTCAGGTGGAGTATTGTGTCCAGTTTTGGGCACCACACTTTAAGAAAGATGTGAACACATTAGAAAGTCCAGAGTAGAGCAACAAAAATGATAAGAGGTTTGGAAAATCTGACCTATGAGGAAGGGTTGAAAGATTTTAGCATTTTTAGTCTAAAGAGATTAGAAGAATGAGGGGGAACTTGGTAACTGTCTTCAAATATATAAAAGGCTGTTATAAAGAGGATGGTGATCAATTGTTCACCAAGCATAGGACAGATAGTAATCAGCTTAATCTGCAACAAGGGAGATTTAGGTTAGATATGAGGAAAACCTTTCTAACTGGAAGAATAGTTAAGCAATGGAACAAGTTACCTAGGGAAGTTGTGGAATGCCTAACATTGGAGTTTTTAAAGAACAGCTTAGACAAAACACCTGTCAGGGATGGTCTAGGTATACTTGGTCCTGCCTCATCATGAGGGGATGGACTAGATGGCCTCTCAAGGTCCCTTCCAGCCCCTACATTTCTATGGTTCTATGGAAATGATTGCTCTTATTGCATGGATGACAACACACTCCTTATGTTTGACCCCTTTGCATCATCTTGTGATTGCCTCCACATTTATAGTAAACAAATCTGGTCTCTGCTATTTGTTTGCCTTGATCTTTAGGCAGTGGTAGTCATTTTTAATTAGATACATTTCAGTACTTTCACTGCTTGTTAACTTTTATTTGTGAAGTACAGTTTTCACTAACTCTGCAGATCTCCACTGCTCTTTTGAAAGTCAGGTCTATTTCTTGTAATAACCTGGCTTTGCCCAGGTTACCAGTTTTAGCACAAATAATATGATCTTTAATTAGTTCATCTGGTAACTGATCAAATTCATATGACCTAGCTTTATGGCATCAGTCTATAACACAGGGTATGTCTACGCTTGGAGCTGGGAAGTGATTCCCAATTCGAGGAGACATATCCACTCTTATTGAGCTAGCAGGGTAAAAGCTGTGGTGGCTTGAGCAGCAGGAGGAGCTAGCCACCCTGAATAGATACCCACCTGCGATGCTAGGCACATACATGGGGGAAGGGAGGCCTAGCCCCTCCCATGACTCAAGCCACCATGGTTATACTCTATTTTTAGCACGTTCTTGAGCAGAGCTAGTGCAGGTATGTCTCCTCAAACTGGGAATTACAACCCTAGCTGAAGTGTAGACATATCTATAAAGGTCAACAATCTCATCTGGCATGTGGTTTCTTGTAAAGAAAATGTGTCTTTCCCACATGCCCTCCACACCCCTCAGTCTCAGCCCAGAGCCCCCTCCTATACCCCAAACCCCTCATCCCCAGCCTCACCCCAGAGTCTGCACCCCCAGATGTAGCCCTCACACACCCCGCACCCCAACCCCCTGCCCCAGCCCAGAGCCCCCTCCTACACCCCAAACTCCTCATCCCCAGCCCCACCCCAGAGTCCGCAGCCCTCACCCCCTCCCGCACCCCAATCCCCTGAGCCCACCCGCTGAAAATAAGCGAGTGAGTGAGGGTGGGGAGAGCGAGCGATGGGGGGTGGGGTGGAGTGAGCAGGGTTGGGGCCGCAGAGAAGGGGCAGGGCAGGACCTCAGAGGAGGGGCAGGGCAGGGGGCAGGGCAAGAGTGTTCGTTTTTTTGCGAGTAGAAAGTTGGCAACCCGAGGGTGAGGGAAGGATTTCATTCTCTCCAACTTCTCTAATACTACTTGCTTACAGTACAGCAAGTAAGTGTTGCAACCACCTCCTCCACTTTTCTGCCATCCTCTCTTCCAGATAGAGGGTGGCTTCATTTTTCCAATGATTGATTATTTTTCTGAATGCTATGTAATAAAGGTACACATAGGAATACTTGTAGGAGACTGGTATATTTCCTGGTCCATCACATGACATCAGCCAAAGTTACAAAAGATTATACCCCTGTTATGGCAGGGATCAGAGTATGCTTTGACTGCAGTGGCTACATACATTCCTTCAACATTGAGGATCCATATTGCATATATAGAATGGGGCCAGATTCATCCCTGCTGGTAGAGAGGTCCCCTCCAGCCCAGGGGTTATATTTAGGAATCCCCAGAGCAGGATACTCTGCAGAAATCCTGTTGGTGAAGGCTGCTCAGGAGGTGTAATGACTTCATGAATCCTATGGCCTGCCCTACTCACTTTTTGCCACCAAGGTCCTGTGTCCTCGTTTGTGCTGACAAAGTAAAGCATTCTCAGTGCATTGGTGTCACACCAAACTCAGGACCTTGCATTGTCCATTGCATTAAAAGGTAGGCTATATTCACCCAGTAAAACCATCCCAGAACAGTGTATCAATGGATTAGCAAGTGAAACTGAAAAAAAACTATTTTAAAAAATGAAAGTATGGAATTCTGACTAACTTTGGTAACAGAAATACTACAAGCTCTGATCTGACAACATATTATAGAAAAGTTAGACATGAAATTAGTTCTCATCCTGTATATTTCCCTCCTACTTTTTTCTTTTTTGTCCATTGTTTAAACTCCTCATGGAAGTGCCCAAAGATGGGATAGCTGCTGGTAATATCACCACAGAATACTAATGCAGGTTTTCCTTTCCACACCCTTTTACTGTAAACTATTTCCCAGAGGATAAGGGGGGGGGGTGAAAAGATCAACAAATACTGACAGTTTACTTTGGAACATTAAAAAAAAGTGGGCAAAACTAAAAACACTCCCTTTGTCAGCAATTATCACAGTCCCGAGCATTCACTGGTACACAACAGATGTGCCTTCTGTGGCTGATAATGTTGGGTATGGTAAATTGGTGACGAAACAAAGGACATAGGTTTACAATTATGCACTCCCCAGACCCCAGTATTTTAAAGCAAATCAAACTATGGTATATTAGTTCCTAGTCTAATGTGAAAAATATGATCCACTAACTAAATCTTCAAACAAACAGAACCTGACTTTCCTGAAATATGGCAACTTGGCATTTTTATGTTTAATTTTTTTGTAATGGAGAATGATGGGCTTTTAAGGGTAAGCTGCTTCCTTTGAGCAGCAGACATGCAGTGTGATGCCCAGGCTCAAAGAGAATAGCTCCACACCCCCTCACCAACTGCTGTAGGTAGCCACATATCACCCAGGTCCTTCCTTGCATTTATGAAGACAACTGAATTACTGGTGGGATAGTGAGGTAACCTGGAAGCATTAAGGTGCCAATGTATGTACCTTTTAATGCAGAACAAATAACCCAAGCATCTGACATCACAATACTACAGTGTAACAAACCACCATATTGCAGTTTTGCTTTGCTTCAGGTAGAGGATAGACTGTATGCAGAGTTATGTTTTTGATTTGTCTCTTGCCGAACTTGCTTAGTAGTGGATTGGAAGCAGCAGCAGGAAGAAAGAGATAAAGGAGAATAAGCTATAAGAGGGCTTGTGGGTTGAAGATATGTGGGGTGAAACTTGCCCCACCTAGATGATGCATAAAATCACAAAAGGAGTTAGCTGTTCAGTCTAAACTTACATTAAAAACAACTAAAAGGGCACCATCAGGTATGGCACAACACAAAAAATGTTGTTTTGTTCTTCTAAAAAGAACCCATAACGTTTGGATTCATTTACTATTATTCAAAAGTATCATGTTCAAATGAAGTCAGGTCTTTTTATCCCAACTGCTTGCACCCAGTCCTAACTGAGACCAGAAAACTTCCTAAGCTATTTCCAGCTGGCATCAAGATACATCACACAGAACAGCAAGCTCAACACATGGCATGGATCCTTTCAATCGTTGATCCATTGCATCAGCTTACTCAGCTCTTTCCAACCGAACTGTTTATTCCCTCAGTGATCACTGTCTGTAAACGGGATGTTAATGAAATACACTGAAAGGGAACTGAGGCTATCTAAAATGTAAACTACATTTAGGGGGAAAAAACCTTATGAGTAGACTGACAATAAAACATCCATTTCAAGACAATTTGTACTATTCTGATGGAAGATTCATGTGAGAATTAGTACAAGGTTGTTAGGCTTTATTATTTTTCTTGCCACTCTGAACATTTGCACGAGGTTGCAAAACCAGCTTCTTGAACAAGATAAGTTATTAATATGAGAAATGTATCACAGATCACCTCAAAAGATGGATACATTACAAATAAGGCTTAAAGAATCTATATTATTTTCAGGTTGCTGAGCTATGGCTCCTTTTTTGTGTGTGTGTCTCCCCATCTCTCTCCTTGGTGTACTACCGTTATGAATGACTGAGCAATAACTGAATGCAGTAACTGAATGAGTGAGGAAGTATCTCAAAATAACCAAAATAATCCATAATGTACACCTATATTTAAGCAGAGTTGCAAAGTTGTTCAGCTGCAGATCTGAATTTAAACTTTTCCAGATCTGGATTTTGGTCCATCCATTAGATAGATCACTGCTAATCATTAAATTTGGATCTGGATGCAAACTCTCCCATAATTCCCCAAAATGTGCTCTATTGTACCCTAAAATTATTGCTATCGTCTGTTCAGAATTATACTCTCTAGATACTTTACCAATCCTGGCATCAGTCCACCCTCAATGACTTCCATGACAGTTCAACACATGGAACAAAAGCGAGATCAGGCCATATCTATGTTTTTTGAACTCCAACTTTTCATTGCTGGGAAAATTCAAACAAAAACAGAAAAGCCTAGTAACATTATTTTTTTTGTAGCAGACACACAATACTATTCCAACTTTCCTAAAAAGACTAAACAATAGCAGTTACTATACGGCCTATAAAGCTACAGTATATAAGAGCAATAAATGTAACACCTATACTTGCGATGCTTAAAGTAGCTTGATTGTTTTCATCTTCAGTAACCCCAACTTGCACAAGAATTGGTCTGGTCAGCACCAGATATCAACTAAAATTCTGTGGTTGGGATGAAGTAGCACACAATTTAAGAAGCCCACCATTTGTGTTGTGATTTAAGACTGTCCTAAGTACATAGCACTCCATTTCTTTGAACATGTAGAGTTGGGTTTTGTCCCCATTAATGCAGTCTGCATCTTCCTATGACAACCTGGCCACTGTGCCCCTAAGAAAATAGACAGTATTTGCACTGTCACCCTTCCGTGGGGGTTTCACAGGGGCAGGGAGCTTTATACTGATTTTGGGAATCCACAGGAGATACATTGGCCAAAGGCAGCTGAAGGAATGCTCCAAGTTTCCAGGTCACCCTGGCCATGTCCATTCCTGGCAGGCTGCCCACTTTTGGGGTTGTGCAGGCCAGCTGCAAGTCCTTGAGACAGGTTTTAGGCCTCTTGCACCCTTGACAATTGCTCTGTGGCTAGAGCCTCCACAACTGGAGACATTGCCTTAAGGCACAGGCGAATCTAGCCTGTAGCATTATTTTGCTGTCTCACAATTCATAATTTGGCATACCAGTGCAAAATGAAGTACATGAAATTCATGTATTTCTTGACATTAACTCAATGCAGGTGGTATGCAAACTCAACTACAGGGCTCATACAGCTAGCACTAAATGAGTCAGTTTGTCTTCTGATAGCAGTTGGAAACCAGTAGCAGGAGCAGAACAGTACAGGAGTAAGACAACAAGAGATTTGGGGGTTGAAAGGAGGCAACAGTGGGATAAGGAATCTATGGGGCTTCCTGCCCCTGAAAGAAAAAGGAAGATGACAAGATGTAGAAAAGAGACATTTACAGAAAAAAAGAAAGAAAAAAGAGAGAAGAGGTGGGAGGGGAGCAGAGGGAAGAGACACAGACCAGGTAGAACAAGCACTGCTTTAGTGGTGGTGCCTTAGAGAAGCATTAAGCTACCAAAAGAGATAACAGAAAAAATTCAAAGATAATTGATGACGACAAATTAAAATGTTAACGAATTCTACGTTCTCATCCTTATCCCTGCTTTACATCAGAAGAGAAATCTACAGTTGTACTACAATGAAGGCTGAGAATTTTACAGACTAAGGGGTCTCGGCTTCTTCTCCACATGGAGAATAGACTTGAGTACATGGCACATAATAAAACTACTACATAGGAAAGTAATGTATAGATTTTCTTAGATGTAACATTAATTTGTAGCATTTGTGTGTGTATGTCTATCTAAACATTACCATGAGGCGAAACTGGTGAAAGTTTTCCCGCAATGTTTTTCACTAGCTTTTTTCATGCCATTTTCAGGTCTAAGTACTGAAATGGAATTTATTTTCCCAGTTTGGCTTGCATAATACATTTGTAGCAAAAATCATTGTATTTTCAGAATGTGGTACATATGAGATTTCATGTGAAAATACCATACTTGAGGTGTGTTATTTGTGCTTCTCTGCAACTCCCCATCTTCTTGGCATATGCCAAAATTGCAATATAGACACATCATGCTGGGCACAGTATAAACACATAGTAAGCAATGTGAAGACCACAGTTGGTTGGTAAAGACACCATTTTTGCTTTTGTTTGAAATTGGATAAAGTTCTCCTCTCTAATCAACATGGAGTGGGGAGGGAATCAGTTGTGCATGTTCTGGAGGCAGAACTCAGTTGACATCAATAGGAGTTTGATGCCTGTGACAATTACATAGCCAGCAAGTGAGATCTGCAGCCTGGGCGGGCATGAATTTTGACCTGGGTTTAGTAGCTATTATTATAAAGAGCAGATTTGAGAACAATAGTTTCATTACATCAGATGAATGTCTCTTTGATGGAGTCTTATTGTTTTAACACATTCTGTGTTCTTTCAAATCTAGATTCTTGAAGAAAACATGAAATTAGAGTGCAAGTGCCATGGAGTTTCAGGATCTTGTACTACTAAGACATGCTGGACAACCCTTCCTAAATTCCGGGAGCTGGGCTACATCCTTAAGGACAAATACAATGAAGCAGTTCAGGTTGAACCGGTGAGGGCAAGTCGCAACAAGCGTCCAACCTTCCTTAAAATAAAGAAGCCACTGTCCTACCGCAAACCCATGGATACAGATTTAGTGTACATAGAAAAATCTCCAAATTACTGTGAAGAAGACCCTGTCACTGGCAGTGTGGGAACACAGGGCAGAATGTGCAACAAAACAGCCCAGCAGACCAATGGCTGTGATCTGATGTGTTGTGGTCGAGGTTACAATACACACCAGTACTCACGAGTGTGGCAGTGCAACTGTAAATTTCATTGGTGCTGCTACGTAAAGTGTAATACGTGCAGTGAAAGAACAGAAGTGTACACCTGTAAATGAAAGTGTGGCTGGGGAAGGTGACTCTAGATCCCTAGGAATGAATACATTTGCACATGAGCTCAACACAACTACTCAAGACTGTAGCAAAGACCTGCTTTCTTCCAAAAGAAAAGCTAATGAACGGATCTGTCTTTTCCTCTCATATTTCAGTACTTATGTGGATACACATTAAAGACTTGTATAAATTATCCAAAAAAACAAAACAAAACAAAAAACCAAGCCACTTGACACACAAAACAGAGGAAAAAAATCATCTAAGCTAATCTGCACCTCCAAAGCTTAATGCAATGACTGCCTTATGAAAAGAACACCCAGTCAAGTGAAAAAAATCTGAGAGCTTGGCAACTAACTCTTTTGGTTTGGAAAAAGATGGTTAAATACACACGCTACTGTGCATAAGGGATGGGTTGGGTGGGGGAAACAAAACAAAACTTTAACATGGTCTTTGCACAGGATGGGGTGACAATGCTCCAGTGTGAATTTCTACTTAAGTGTGGATTATGCAGATTTAGGTTTCTACACTTTTGAAAAGCTTCTGCTGGTCTTGCCTGTCTTTCCATTTCACACAATTTGCTACAGCAAGTAGAACTGTTGAAGTTTTCCATAGACACTGGTTTATCTGCCTTTATTTTTTTGTGCTGCAGATTTTAGCACAGGGATTTGGGACATCTGGGCATAATAATAGCAATATTTAACAATTTATTCAGATAAAACTAATATTAATTTATTTAAATAAAAAAGAACTCTACAACATTTTTGGAACTATTCTGCAATTAAAGTAGATAGCTTGCTTTCTTTGTGGAATAATTATTTTGTAGATACGGCAAGGAAAAAACTGAAGCTGTATATATTATTCTTTACTCGGATATTTCTACTAGTTGGATTTGCAGGATATTTTCTGCAGTACTAGATGTTTAAGTACAAAAGCAGGCATCTTTTATAATTTTTTTCTGTTTGCTGCTAGTTGTCTGGAAAAATCAAACTGGTAGTGAGTATAATCTCTTTACAATACACTTTTTTTTTCCAATTAAAGAGGAGCGTTATGAAAATCCAGTTTGGAATACATCAAAAATAAATATGAAACTCCAGACAAACTTCCACCTTTTGGAAAATGAACCATAGGATAAGAGTATATTTTGTAAGAGACTATTTTTATATGAATATTTTATTTATACTATGTCTGCTTGTATAATTCTATAACCTGTACTTTTCCCTCAAAACAGGCATACTATTTGTAATTCTTAGGCTATTTAACAGATAAAGGCTGATTAGTTTGTGGACACAAGAGCGGCAAGCAGGATACATTTAGCTGCAATTGGTAGATGTGTCAAAATGCAGAATGAACTTTCTCTCCGGATGTGTGTACAAACTGGCTCTCTTCCTGCAGTTCAATTTGCAGAATATGCAAAACAAGAACAGGGTATGTAGCATCAGTTTTGTCACATGGCTTGAATTCATGATTGGTATTAACTGGATGCTCATTTATCCCATTCAGAAAAAAAATCTGAATTAGCTTCCCACATGCGTCAGTCATTAAACTGTGGTGTTATGACTAGCAAATGTGCTGTGTGTGCTGTCAGTTAAACCTCTATATTGTGTTACTGTCAAATTTGATTTTATCAGTGGAAGACTGTAGACTATGACTGTAAAAACTAGCATGACACACATCGCCTGATTCTCATAGATAAGATACAAAGCTTACAGTTTTTGCCCAACTGGTTTTGGCATTTGCCTTACTCTTTCCCTCCAAAAAGTTCCGAGTTAAAAAACTCAAACCACATTTAGGCAAACATTAAACAATCTATTTCTCCACAGTCCCATTAAGTCCTTCTTGTACTTTCTTTTGATATTTCCTTTCTCATCTGGGAAACTAGAAGTGATGTGGGTGAGTAAATAAATATTCCCACTCCCGGCTGGAATCTTTTTGCTTGCTTCTCCTGCCTGAATCATTTAGAGCCTCACACGCAGTTCTAATTTCAATGGTGGTTTTGCGTGAGTAAGGAATACAGGATTGGGCTCTTATTGATATCACATGTTCCACTGTTTGGGACATATGACAAACACTTCCATAGTTGAGAAATGTGAGATCACTCAGTCAAAAAGGTCGAGACAACTGACAACAAGGGAAACAAACAAGTTATCTAGGAGGCTGTGCTCTCCAATGACTCCCATTGATATTAATAAGTATTAGAACAAATAGACAATAAGCAAATTAGTAAAAGGTCTGATTCATTGATTTTTGTAGGTGTTCTGCCTGTACTTGGACTGCAAGATTGGGACCACATGAGAAAGGAAATGATGGAAGTAGTATAAGATAATTTTACAGGATTTGGGTAAAATAATGTATTTTCAGAATTGCCCTGAATGCAGCATATTGTTTACATACATACACACACACACACACACACAAAATACCTGCTCCTTGCCATGTACAATTAAGGATATAGTGTTTCTTTGCAGATTTGCCATTTACCACGTTACAGCAACTCAGACACCAATGTATGAGATATCAAAGTAGAAGTTGGATAAGATTAACACAGTTTACTTTCAACCTTGTGACTTGTCAATGTGAAACAATTTAAAAGTAGTATTTTTTTTATAATGGAGCTTATATTTTTTTCAGGATTCTAAATTTTGTGTATTAAAGATTGAAAATGGGACCTAAAATTCAAGAATATACATACAATATGGAGATTAATTACAATTATACAACATGGTTTAATAATGCAGATCTCTGATAAAGTTAATCATGGGGCAATTTTTTTTTACAGTATGCATTGGCTTTCACTAAGTAGATACACAACACAGTCAACAGTTTGCTGTTCTTCACTGATTACAGTAATCTAACAAAGTGTTATTTTTGCAGTATGTTTTTACCATAGGAAAGCATTCTGTAAAACTGCTGCTTTCTGTATATTTCGATACATTGGTGATGCACAGTGTACAACTAGCACATTAACTCGTAAAAGACAGATTTCTTTAAAGAATTTTAATCACAATAATAAAGAACTGGATGGATATACAAAGAAAATCTATTTATTTTATTGCAGAACTAGAAAAGATTGAGTAGCTTACCAATTCTTAAATGTTTTGCAGTGGAAATAGTCTCATTTGGGAAATCAGTTTAACATTTACATAAAAAACAACCCTGGACCTGACATTGTCCCTATATTTGCAGTGTTTCTGGTGGTCCAAATATTAGGAAAGGTGTCTTTTATCTGTTTTGAAATTGAATTTCAAGTTAGGAATACTGCATTTGACAAGTAGCCCTAAAAGTTCAGAAATGAGGAAAATGTAGAGCTGCAGTCTACTAGAAAGTGTCTGAAAGTTTGGCTACATCTTACAAGATAAGCGAAAGTTGGCCCATCTGAGTCAGCCATGAGTCTGGAGTTAATTAGCCATTCTCTAAATTTGACTGAATGGCATGAAGAATAAATAGGAGAAAGAAAGATTTACGATTTTGTAGATATTTTTTCCCCAAACAGTTTGTTCTTTGTCCTCAGGGAATAGAAGAGCTCTGTTTGTACTTGGTAAAGAACCACACAATGGGAATGAAATGCATACAACTGGAGAGGAATACAGCCTTCAATAGAAATTTCATCTTTTCATTTCTACTAAATGAGTGGAGTGCTGGATTGATGTTCACGTAAATAACCTGGTTAATGTTCAGAAAGCAAACACGTTCAATATTGTAAAAACAGGAAGAAAGTTAAGAAAAACATTTGAACAAGCATAATTATGAGTTTGGAAATTTTAAAAACCTTATTTGACTTATACTCTTTTTTTTTCCACATTGGAATTCCATTTTGTAAAACTGAAAATAAATTCCAAGTGGGAGTCTAAAGAAAATTAAAAAGGATTTTCATTGATCTATTTCACTTCATGGCCCTAATTTTTTTTTTAAGTTGACAACTATCTTGATCACAGTTAGCTTGCATACTTGGAAAAGTGCTTGCATAAAACAAGAATCCATCAATGACCTAAAGTTTTCTTTGCCATGTTTGCACAAAACTAATGGAGACGTATCTTTCAACAGTGATAATTAAACTGAAAACCTCCTTAAAATGTAAACTTAATTGGCTCATTTTGTAAATGGCAAGGTTATTCTGAGGTTGCACAGTTACTTGAGAAAAGGAAAGATACATATGAACCATCTCACGAGTGCAGGATTTAATAGTATATTTCAGAGACTATAAAACTGTTTAAGCAAAACTCAGTTTTAAAAGCCCATTTGTATAGTTAAATTTAGAAATGGGCCAGGCTTCAGTTGCATTATACACACACAAATGAAAATTCAGTATAAATACTTCAGATAACATTTGTACATTTAAAAAATAGACATTTGGAAAGACCGCAATGGACACCCAAGTTGGTATGCTGACACAGCAGCACACACGCACCTATATTCCAGATCAGGTTAGTCCCCAAAATCTATTGTTGCTAGGACTATTCTGCAGAATGTATGCATATGAACCTGCCAGAATTGGGGTAGCAAGTTCTGCCATGTGCTTCTGCTGCCAATAACAAAGTTTTCCAGCATATGCACTTACATACAGTGCAAACGACAGTATTTAACATAGTGGGTTTTATCACGCATCATGACTTCTCGGCAGTGGCCTATAGAATTCTCCTAAATTCTAAAACACTCAACTGAGTAATGTTGTGTGCAACTTTCAGAATATGATGCCTCCCAACTGGTTAACAAGGGATGTTTTCCTCCAGGAAAACATTAATTCAGAGTGTGTGGGAGTTCTCCTTAAAGGCATATTTTCTAACACTGATCAAAAATTCAGAGAATTCTAACTCTGGGAACAAATGTTAATGATATATTGTAAGTTAATCAATGAAGGGGTACAACTGGATTTAAGATACTCCTTGTGTTTGAAGTAAAGGTGCCAGAACCACTCAGCTTTGCAATTCTCTCACTCTTACCATTCCAGATACATTTTTAAACCATTCAGACTACTTCCGATCATGTTTTTGGAGTTATGTGAAAGCACCAGTTGTTTCTTGTGTATTCCTGTATTTGATCTAGGGCAAAACATTGAATAGAGGGGGGCTGTGTGAGAGAGTGATCTCCCTAACTATTGACACGTGTTAAAAGTTTCAAAATAAACATACTGGATGTGGGATCTGCAAAATGCTCTTGCGTATCTTACAAGAGAGATCACACTTCTCGTTCTGTGAAGTATGGCACTCGAAGTTGCCTGTTTTCTCCAGTGGCTATCTGTTGTATCTCCTCTGATGGCTGTTTTTGGGCAGTGAAGCCACCGTATTACCACCTTTTTCGGCAAAACAACTCCACTGGAAGAAGCTATTATTTTTTTCTGGGAGAAAAGGATGCCCGATATGTCTGCGTGCACGAGAGAGCAAGTAAGTAGGGTGGTAAGAAAGGATACAATTAAAATTCCCACTTCACCTGTGAGAACCTTCATATTTAGATGCTCCTGAATTTTCTCCAGATGGATAAGCCCAACCCTAGTTTTTATGCCTGCTATATTCAATCATCCCTTTTCCCCTCAATCAGCAATGTATACCTTACATACCACTTCATAGTCCCAGGTTAACTGACAATTTACAAGCCATGTGCCACATAAACCTAACACTACTAGTTACAGGTCATAATCTTATTTTTAAAAAAGAGAGATGCACAAGTGTGCCTTGGGATCAATGCATTGTGCACAAAACCCTATTATGAAAACCCTTCACTCACATTTTCACCTGTACTTGGAGCCAGTGTGCAAGTTTGCAGAATGGATGCACTACCTGCTCCATAGTTTAGCTAGTATTTTATTTCCTTCTTGCACTGGGAGGGAAATTAATTTTTTTGGGGGGGTGAGATAACGGTTAGTGATCTAGTCTATCTCCCTAAATTACTGATGGTTTGCCAATTATCGTAGCAGCTAGATGCAGGAATACGGTAAAACAGAAAGGCATATAGCATAAAACAAAAATGTCTGTCCAATTTTGATGTGCGCCTATCATTCTATAGCATGGTATGAGAAGTCTGGAAACAGTCTTTACCTACAGCATGATATCCAGCTAGTAAATCAATTCAGATGTAGGATGAAAAGTCAGACTGTTTGAAGGTTATTTCATACTAAATCTGCATAGTGGAGAAGCTCAGCTGTTTCTTTAATTGTGATACACAGGGAGAATTTTAAACATTCACTAGTGATCAAATTTCCACTTCCATCTGGTCTATTGGATTCTGTTGTAGTGAAAAATATGGAGGAATAGTGCTAAATTCTGACCTCAACCATGCACACTCACTGATTTCAATGAGATCGCATAGGTATGACAAAAAGCAAAATGCAGTGGATGGTGCCTAAGAAGATCTGTTGAAAGTATTTACTCATATTGTTTGCACCCCTTTCTTCATGCATATGTTTCCTTATTCTCATGCAGCTAGTTTTGAACTCACCACAACCACACACAGTCTAAATTGTTGCAATGCAAACTGATTATAAGATGGACTTATAAGATTCTGTAAATCTTATAAGTCCATTGGAGCCCTCCAATGCTGTAACTTTAAAATCTCAAGTACTTTGGTGTAGTCTCAGCAGCAGAATATGAGTTTTTTTAAAGCAATGGTGTCAGGACTTTGCAGAAAAGCAGCCAGAGCTGCTGGGGGTTGGAGTGTTTGCAGGGCCGGCTCCAGGCACCAGCTTCTCAAGCAGGTGCTTGGGGCGGCCGCTCCGGAGGGGGGCGGCAGGTCCGGATATTCGGCGGCAATTCGGCGGACGGTCCCTCACTCCGCCTGGGAGTGAAGGACCGCCCGCCGAATTGCTGCAGCAGATCGCGATCGCGGCTTTTTTTTTTTTTTGGGGGGGGTTTGGCTGCTTGGGGCGGCCAAAACCCTGGAGCCGGCCCTGCGTGTTTGGGAAGTGGCTTAAGGCAGGGGAAGGCAGGTCAAGAGACAAGGAACATCCTAAGAAGTAGTGAAAAGAACATTATAGCCCATCACAGAGAAAGAAAGAAAGAAAGAAAGAAAGAAAGAAAGAAAGAAAGAAATGACCTAAGAGGAATAAAATGAAGCCCAGAGATGTGTTGGAATGGAGGAAAGAAATAAAGGAAGGTCATTGAAAACCATTAAGGAAGACAGAGAAAGAAGATTATTGGATTCATTGGGGGAAAGGAGGGAGGGATATTGGTAGCTTGCCTAAACTGACTTGCTTTGTAGCCTAAGTTAGTGCTGTCCAGCTGATGGCCCATGGGTCATAATTAGCCCACGAGATGATTTCACCTGGCCCACGTCCCTTTCTCAAACTTAAAAATAATATTTATTGGTGTGGTGCACTGGAGTCTAGCACCCATGGGATACATGACCAAGGAGGAAAAGCTTGAACACACAGGAAAACATTTCTAGCTGTTAACAGCCCTTTATCAATTGCATTGAGATAGCAATAAATCTCTTTTGTGAGTAGGTTCCTCAGTTTCAGTTTATGTTCAATAACTTCACATATACACATACGACTATAGAGGTGCATGCACATATGGACAATTTGTTCTGCAAATATATTGTTCATTTACAATCTGATCTTTCACTGGTGTAAAGATAGACAGGTCTGGTTTAAGCAACAGGGAAAGTTAAATGCTGGCTTAAGCTATCGGAGAGCACATTTTGTCCAGAGGTTTTTGATTTATCCAGATATATAGTGAGATCCATCTCAAGAAGAGAAGGAAGTACAATTGTGATGGGAGTGACTGAACCAAAATCTTTTACTTAATATATCTTGTACAAATAAACTAAAATGGGTAGGGTTCCCCCTGTTAAGATAATTATTCTTTGCACTTTTGTAGCACTTACCAGTCAAGCAGTGAAAGTGTTCTGCAAACAGTATAGTATTAACCCTCATACTACTCTGGTTTGATTATTCAGCATTATTATCCCCATATAATGAAGGGAAACTGAGGCACGGAGAAGTTAAGTGACCTGTCCACAGGCACATAGGAAGTCTGTGGAAAAGTCAGGAATAGAAACCAAGTCTCCTGACTTCTAGGATGTTACTTTAAGAACTAGATTAACGTCTGGTCTCTAAAGATAACAACAACAAACAAAATATATGTTGAGATTTAATGACAAAATTTATTTTTTAAAGAAGTCTTTTGAAAATCAGCTCTCTTTCCTCTTTCTGTATGTGCCAATAACCGAGGAGAGAGATTGCCTCTTTCTTCTGCTACAATGACTTCACCAATTCCTGAATAATAATGAATAATTAATAAATAGAACCTTCACATTGCTTAATTATTAGTGATATTGAGGTGGAACTTAGACAAATCCCGACCTCATGGTTTGTCTAACAATTTCACCTTTAAATACATTTTTAACACTAGCTTTAAAAAGGAAGGTGATAGAGAATAGGCCTAGAAGTCAGAAGACCTGGGTTCTAATCCCAGTATTGGCAGTAAATGAGCTTGGGCAAATCAAAAGCAAACATATAATAGATCAAGCTCTCCATATGTAAAATGGGAATTACACTTCTCAAGGGATATTGTGATGCTTTATCAAGAAAGGTCTATGAAACGGTTTGGAAATGGAAGTGGTAAATCCTATCACGTCTATATTTAAAGTCTGCACAGTATGGCTTGCCACCTGAAGAGGGAGATGTGAGGTGACTCAATCTAGATGACAAGCTGTGCTCACACTAAGTACGCATGGTGAGACTTGGAAAATAAGTACAAAAATGGATTGGAGCCTTTTTGAAAAGTTAGAAAGGCAATTTATCTGCTTCTGTCTCTCTCTTTGTACTAAGTTTGGGTACCAGTCAGGTTATTTCAACGCTTGCCCATCTCTAATTGCATTTCTAATGAACTGAATTCAAATTAAACACTAAAGAGAAAAAACTTCTCAGAACATATATTGTGTTTATTTAGGCCAGACCAGTTTGTATGAAAGTACAAAATCAATCAAGGCCTAAAAGGAAGCTGGCAAACAGTCAGTGCTTTAGCAGATCTTCACTTCCTCCATGAGAAAGCCAGTGGCAGAGGGCTGAGAAATTCTTAGCACTTATAACATCAGTTTATTTAATAACAAGATGAGTAAAGATGATACAACGACTTGAATTGATGACTATGGCACCAAAGTTGTCATTTTGATGACTTGTTTGGGCAGAAAGAGTGGTAGTAGCTGGGTGATAGATTGTTCATTCTTTATCCTGCTACAATGACATCTGCTTTATTCACAGATCAGCCACCAGTTGCTACAACAACGCCACTGTGCTTTAGAAAATGTTGTTGAGCTGCTGAGAGAATCTTGGCTACCCATTAGCAAAATGTTAACTATGCAAAACCAAATAGCGTTCGGTTTTGTTGTTGGAAAAAAGTCAACGCTCTGCAATAAGTAAGAATGTCAAAAAGAATTTACATTCAAAAAGTAGAGAGGGGGTTTAACCCATGATATCACCATGATTCCACCCCTCCCCCCCAGAATTCATTAGTAAGCCATTAGGTCCAAAGAATAGAGAAAATAAATAATGAGATTTAAACAGAAAGAACAAATGCACTTTCCACTGAACAGCTTGGTGTCTGCAGCATTCAGACATGTACATTGCTCTCCACTTTCCTGTGTACTGTTTTGGATTTTAACAGCAATCCTTTGCTAATAAGGGTTTTATTTATTTATTTAACACTTAACATTTTCAGAAGATGCCAAATGCAGCTAAACACTGTGGGAAATCTGATTTGGATGCCAGATAAAGTCTCTTGCTTCCAGCTCCCATGGGAGGTAAGGGAACCTTGTCTTCCTATATACCAGTCCCCACAAAGGACCAAATTATAGAAAAGTATTCACAGGCATCTGGAAGAGGGTGCCTTTTCCTCCCAGCCAGAGAATGCTGCTGTGGTGCTTGAGAGGGATAGGGGTACTCCTACTGGAGGGCGAATGATGTGCCCAATGAGTCAAGAGTGAGGCTTGAGGGGTGGGAGAATGATCCAGTGGGCAACTAGCTATGAATAGTCTAGTGAAAACTCACTCACTGTCTGGAAAATGGGCAAATATACTGATACATCTAGTATGGGCAGCAACTACAGTCATAGGAGATGGGCCTGAGAAACAAAATTTGGATCTGATTTCCCCTAAACTAGAAAAAGTGCTGTTCATCATTTTACCTTAACAGGATTAAGGTTTAGTCTGCATCCCATTGACACTGAGGCCTGGTCCACACTACCCCCCCACTTCGGACTAAGGTACGCAAATTCAGCTATGTTAATAACGTAGCTGAATTCGAAGTACCTTAGTCCGAACTTACCGTGGGTCCAGACGCGGCAGGAAGGCTCCCCCGTCGATGCCGCGTACTCCTCTCGCTGAGCTGGAGTACCGGCGTCGACGGCGAGCACTTGCGGGATCGATCCGGGATTGATTTATCGCGTCTAGACAAGACGCGATAAATTGATCCCAGAACATCGATTGCCTGCCGTCGGACCCGGAGGTAAGTGTAGACGTACCCTGAGAACTAATATACAGCACTCACCACGCATAGAACAGGCATTGAGGGCAGAGAGCACTCTTCTTTAAAAGCAAGTAACTTCACTATATTTATTATCCAAATAAATTCTCGGTATTTTCCACAGAATAAAATTTTATTTCTAATTATTTTTATCCCGCACACCTTCCAAATGACTCATGAACCACTCTCCTCCCCTCGTTTTTATTCCATCAGCAAGATCTGCATGATTCTTCAAATTTAACCTTATTGGATTTTAAACGTATTAAGGTAATATTAATGTAAGTCTGCTGTGTTCATTTACAGGCCAAATGTGGTATGAAGGAACTACCAGAAAGGATTTACATTTGTGTTACAGAAGTAAAAAGTTTAACAGCTTTATTGACATAATTATCCAATAATTTCTAAGCAACTAATTTCAACACTTAACTCTAAAAATCATAAATATAATAGTACTTTTAAAAAAGTATGTCATTGAAGTTTTGAACCAGTAGATCTAAAGCTCATTCAGAGATCTGAGACCAGGGCAGACTGGAGATGATACTCATCACTACTGGGAGAAAGAGAAGAGGGGAGGTGGAATCTGGCCAAAAAACTGCCAGAAGCTATTGAAGCTCAGGAAGTCACAGAGATCCTACATACCAGATAGTGAGACAGTGTTAATATCTTGTGTGAGGAAGAAGAAAATAATAATAGAGAAAACAACTACAAAAATAGTTACATATTAAGCAATTTACTTACGCCAAGGTTAGCTGACTAGATAAATCAGTGCAGTTGTAGTATTTAACAGAACAAGTGTTCTACAATGAAGAACATACCTGTTTTTTTATGTTGTTTTTTAACCCTGTCCCTGGCATCTTTTGAAGTTTTCTCTGTATATGCTCTTCTTCCCCAGTTCTGGGATTTCCATCTCTTTGAGGTGTTTCAATCCAGAGCTTCCAGCCATCACTGCTGAAATAAAAAATAGACAATGTATGTTAATATTATCCTTGTCACCACCACATTGTTTATATTTGTAAAAAGATGTTTAAGAAAAGTGCCAGCGGGTCAATGGAAATGATGGCAGTTCCTCACCATCATCTGAATAGGGGGGATCTGGAAGCTTTGTGGGATAAAATGGATCACATACTGGGTCAGTAGGGGATCTACACTCCCTGTACATTGGTTGGATGGGAAGTCATGTTGTAGCCCACAAAGCTTTAGGCTGCTTAATCTCATCTAAAAGGGAAGGGGCTTCTTGACTTGTCTTGATTCTCTCCAGTATTAATGTTAGCCCTGTAACTGTATGGGAAAAATGGGAACATGACTTTGGATATTAGCACAGCATAAAGTCTATTCTTTGAACCTTACTGAAGGGAAGATACATTTGGAAAATATTTTCCCTTCTTGGACCTTAAAATATTGCTCAAGCTTCAGAAGTAGTGGTGGAAGTTTTTGTTCCTGCCCCATATGGTTGCAAGAAAACTCCTTAAGCCCATATTTGGAATTCCTATTCAAAATATTTCCCATTTAGATTCCACATGTAATCTATTTTTGAAGTCTGAAGGGCAGAACACCATACCCACCTGTCAAATCACAATTACAAGAGAATATGTAAATGTAAGACCAGGGGAATGGGCAGCTTACTATGTTATTGCCTATCACTTACAGATTCCTGGGTTCAAATTATTACTTTGTTGCTCTCAACATAGGTCCCATTTGGGCAATTCATAAAACCACCATGAGCTTTCCTACAACTGAGAGTCTCACCTCAGCCAAAGCTGGTAACGATATAGAGTTATTGCAGGTCGGGATTCAGGAATATTGGCAGATATATTAGGGTAACTACACAGTGGGCTAAATTCTGGCCTCTACACTAGTGTGAATCTGGAATAAGTATTTACTTTAATTAAGTTACATGGGTGGAAATCCAGAGTAAGTGAGAACACAATTTGGCCCAACGTCCTAGCAGTACTTCACTTTCCTGAGACGCAATTCACTCACAATTTAAAAAGGCATGTAGAACAAAAGACTAGGGGGATGGATCACTTGATGATTACCTGTTCTGTTCTTTCCCTCTGGGGCACTTGGCATTGGTCACTGTTGGAAGACAGGATACTGGGCTAGATGGAACTTTGGTCTGACCCCATGTGGCCGTTCTTATGACTAAGTCAAAAGGGCTCTGTTTATCACAAGTACAGTAAGCAGGAGAAGGCGGGTACTCCTTGTCATCGTGGCTACAAACTGAAATCTCTCTATCTTGCAAGTGTACAGCATGTAATCTGGTAAGAGTTGAAATAATATCTGTAAGAAGCCACTAACATCTGATAGTGACCCAGAGTCAAGATGGTGGAGCTGGACAGGCCCTGAGCCTTTTTGCACGATGGATTAGTGTCAATGGGTAGCATGCTCTATCAGTATCTGGCTGCTCTACACCAACATAGGTTCCTTGTGTTATCTCTGATTTGCATGAGCAGAGCGTAAGGATTTCAGCCAGCAGAGTAGTTTGTTTCATGGCTGCTGAGTTTAAAAAAGGAAAACCCAACTCTGCTATCTTACAGTTTGCCATTTTAAACTTAATTATATACTTGGAACATTATTTCCTAAAAATATGTGTATGCCCTTACCAAAGAGGCATGGATAACATCTTAATCTGCCAGAAACAGGATTAGTTTTGACAGAGTTGTGTTTACAAACATAAATTGTATCACCTTTTTTTTAAAACAGCACCTGTGTACACCTGGAACGAGACAGTAGTTAATAATTTATGTTGGACAGTGATGACGGCTGTTTTTACTGGAACTATGCCATAACTTAGAGTCTACTACTATGCCCTGTTGGGTCAAGACAATACATCAGTCAAGTAAACCACTTAAGTAAATTATTGAGCACTTAAATTTACTTTTTCCACCTAATATGTAATTACTTCCTTGAGCCAATGTTCCCATTGCATCACCTGTCAGGGATGCTCTTTGTTTTTTGGAAGGCTGAATATTAACTGGGTTTAAATTAAAGCTGCAATGTAGTTGTTCCCCAAAATTCTGATTCTAGTGAACAAGCTCCACCAATTTATTAACTTTGGCTGACAATTCCCTGCCATTAACCCATTAAAATCCCTCATCACCGTGAGCCTAGAAGTTGCCCATTAGGTTCATGATATAAAATGAGTCTAATGAATCTGTTAAAAACCACACTGCTTAGCCACTGAGAAAGTTAAATCTCTCCAAGTATTGGAGACAGTGGAGCTTGATACAGCTCATGGTATGTGAAGAATGAGATCTCAACATCATGACCTTCGTCTACACACCAGTTTTGAAGCGGTGGAGGAGTTTGATGTTTCCATATGAGAGAACTGAGGCAGAAAGTTGGGATTTAGAAGTGAGAGATCTTCATGGATTCTGGTGAGAAGCACAGTCCCACAGAGTTGCACTTAAGACTGGATACTCTAAACTTGTATTAGCAATTCAGACAAAAAGTATGATCATCACACTTGATACAAAAACAGAAGGAGAGGTTCAGACTCAGACACAGTTCACTTGAACACAAATAATGCCAGAGCTAAGAGTAGTTTAAATGGCATTTAATTAGTTAATAGAGTCATGGAAACAGATCTAGGCAGATTGATGAACCCAAACTTTAAATTCTTGGTCCAACGTGTAGTAGTAATAGGATGTTAAACTAATAGGAAGTTGGCTTATATCAATTGGGGAAAGTGATGTGCTAGAGAGAAAAATTTTGAGTGCTACTCAGGGCCCCTTGTTAATTTGGGACACTAAGGAAAGGGGTGTTGGAGTGATTTTTCTGTCAGATGGATGGCACACCTCTCCAGATACTGCTCAGTTATACTTGTCAGAGACATCTTAATTTCAGGGGCTTATAAAATTCATTTGGAAGAGTAATTTTCTTCCCCCTTTAAGAAGGGATCAATTTGGGCCAAATGCCAGGCATTTCCAAAAAGTGTCATAGAGGAGGATGCCTCTACCTCCCCTACAAGTTCTTCACACACACTTCAAATTACACAGGTTGCACGCTGGGCTATATAATATGTTCATAATAGAGCCCATTGTGTCTTCTACACTGCTCTGGGGTGTGTCCAGAAAGTCTACCTAGTCTGAATGCACCAACAAAGACCTTGACACATCCATTAGTTCTTCTATCAGTTTGGAGTCCACTACTGCAAAGGGTATGCAGTGCCTTAGAAGGATGATTGGTGTCTCCAGTGCCTGGGAAACGATCACTGTTTCGGGTGGCGGGGCGGGAGGGGGGAAATGCAGATTTAACTGTGCAGCTTGATGGATTCTTTGGGGCAGCACAGCTGAACCAACAGGTTGCTGAACTTTTTAAAGCTCATCAGTACCCTGGGAAATTTCCTTAGGATCACCAAAGCCCCAAAGGAACCTTACCAGGGTCATCATTACCCCATGTGTCATTCTGATGTTTCTATTTCAGCAGCTAATAATGTTTACAATCAGATTGTAAAGTTCAGAAATGTAGTCCTGTGCACCACATCTTGACCAGATGAATCTACTAAGCATAATTCTGAGAGTTACCATTTGTGTCCCCAAATAAGGCAAAAATTACCTTCCAGAACCATAAAATGTATTTTATCAACTGTTTTCACCGTGTTCCAGCTAATTAAAAGTTCTGGAGAGAACGTGCAAAACCCACACAGTAAACGTAAAATGAAACATCATGGGAATGGAATTTACATTAAAGTTCTCACTGTATTCACATAAAATGACTCTAGGCTGAAAATCTCCCGCAGGTCACAGATGACACTTTAAGTTATATTTGATAATAGAATTTGATTAGTGATATTGATAACTCCAATAAATTGCTGTGAGCAAGCATGATTTCATGCCTCACATTATTTATAATTTAGAGGAAATACACAATGAAAAATGCATTATGAAGATAAACTCTTTTTCAGTTAGATAGTGTATGGTCAATAGGCCATTCAGTGGTTGATTCAACAGACTTACAAAACATGAAACAGTATCTTCAATGTTAACAATTTTAGATTTCTGTATTCACAAACCATGCAGTGTGGCGCATATGTTTTAAACTGATTTCAAAATACCATATCCTTGGCACACCAGAGACATTAGCTGTACCCAATATAGAAGATAACAGAAGAGCAGATCCTGCTCTAATTGAGATCAATGGCACAAGTCACATTTGTCTTTTACGAGAGCAGGCCCATTACATTCTAGATATAGTTGGCTTAGGGTAAAAGTCATCCCTGTGAGGAATGTCAACACAAGACCAATGCGATGCTCTACTCACACTGAAGCCATATTTTGATGATGATAGTGGTAACTAAGTACAGAGAGCATGAGTGAGATGTTTGAGAGTATAGCTCTTCTGGTAGCCCTCTGCATAAGGGTGAATTTCACGCTTAAAATACACTAGATAACATTAATGTAAATGCAAAGTACACAAATGTGTGCTGTAAACTACAGTGCTCTTGAAAACTGACTAAAAGAAACATTTATGGGAGAGTCTGAAAGTAACTGCAAATTTGATAACATGGCCAAAGTGACCATTTGGGATTACTATCAAAACACACATTTACCCCTTTCCCCACAACTAAAAATAATTTTGAACCTGTATGTTAAATACACAAAGTTAAATAGCTCATCGGTCATTGAGTAGTCTGACTTAGTTCTATGATCTTAAGTTAAAAAAAATCTCAATTTCTAATATTTCATATTATTCTACATTTGTATGAATATAACAGAAGTTATGAGGTGTTTTTTAGGTCAGACTCACATGTTCATGAAACTCTACTGAATCTCATTTACAGCAATCCTTTTTATTCCAACGTGAAATTATGGAAATCCAGTTTTTATTTGATTTACTTTAACAGGTCCTGCTTGTATCAATTGCACTGTCATCAAAGGACTGCTCTGCATGTCAATAGGCAATAGAATGTTGTTATTAAGGTAGCTCATATCTGGCTCCTGATAAGTATACAGTGGCAGACATAATTATGGCACTGAGACCTGATCCCTCTTTTAAATTTTAGTTTCCTTTCCAAGTCAGATCTGAATACCAAACACATTGAGGGTTTTTTTTGTTTGTTTGTTTGTTTGTTTTTTCTAAGAGTTGGTTGATCTTGGGGAAAATAGCCAGGAAAACAGAAATAGTTTAAGTTCTTCAAATGAAAAAACAAGTGAGCTGAGGGCCAGACTCCACCTCCACAGGAGTACTGTGTGTGTATGTACGTAAGGATTAAAGGAGACCCTCTTTCTCCACATCAGGACTAAGCAGAATCCCAGTCCATTGAGCTCTGGTAACAGCTCCTTCCCTACTCCAAAAAGGGGCAGATAGAAGTTGGGGCAATGACTCCGTTCCACAGGCACCAGCCAGATGGCGCAGGGGGTAAACTGATCCACATAAGAAGTCTAAGTAGCCAGCCTCTGCCTCCCAATGCTCCATGTGTGGTTTGGCACCACCCTCAGTGGATTATGCCAATAAAGTTCCACGACTGAACTACCTGAGGAAGGGCCAGGTCTTCCCTTCTATCCTGACACTATGCTCAGCACTGCACAATATTTAACAGATTATAAACAATTAATTAATTAATTAGGGCAAATTTAATTCTATCCAAAGGTGGGAAAACCCTATAGATTTAATTGCATGCTTTGGGGTTCATCAACTGTACTTTAGTATATGAAACATTCAGTTACTTGTGGATGGTGGGTGACTGGTTGAACATTTTGGGGCTCAACCTCCACTTTTTTTCTCCTCCCTATTTCATAGACTCATAGACTTAAAGGTCAGAAGGGACCATTATGGTCATCTAGTCTGACCTCCCGTATGATGCAGGCCACAAAAGCTGACCCACCCACTTTTCCTTAACTCAGCTGTTGAAGTCTCCAGATCGTGATTTAAAGACTTCAAGTCGCAGAGAATCCTCCAGCTTGCGACCCCTGCCCAATGCTGCGGAGGAAGGCGAAAAACTTCCAGGGCCTCTGCCAATCTACCCTGGAGGAAAATTCCTTCCCGACCCCAAATATGGCGATCAGTAGAACCCCGAGCATACAGGCAAGATTCTCTAGCCAGACCCACATTTTACCAGCGATGGCACTTTATTACCTAATTGACTAAAATCACGTTATCCCATTAAACCATTCCCTCCATAAACTTATCTAGCCTAATCTTGAAGCCAGAGAGGTCTTTCATTCAGTTTCACACACAAAAAGCTCATGCAAACTCTTTAAACTCTTTCCTTTTCACTCCCCCTCAGTCCCTCACTCTAAGACTCGGGGGGGAGGGCGGGGGAGAAAGCACTCACAGCTGCTGCTCTCTGTGTGTTGGTTCTCTTTCTGTCCTTTCAGTCTCCCTCACAAGGAGGAAGGACCTTTGGGTCCCTTCACTCTTTCCCTCCCCCTAAAAACAAAATGAGTATCTAAATGCAATGACACCATCATGAATTCATGCAGCGTGTTACCATTCATTTCAGCAGCTCTGTCCATGTCTGCATTTTGCACAGGTGCAGTTTCCCACTAGCTGGTTGGGCATCACTATTTTTGTGGTTGTTTTTAAGGCTGAGGTGATTGTTTCTAGTAACATTGAGGCTTGCGACAAGGAGCCAGGCTACTCTAATAAAGGACAGTAAGATCACAAGCTTGAAGGGGCTTGTTCACCTAAATTTGCAGCTCTGTTGAGTTGTTTTCAGGGACTCTAGTTATTGCTCTTCTCTGTATGCCAAGCCAGGGTTTTTGATGCTAATTTGTTGGCATTGGAAGCTCACAATGCAAGTCATAGATTCCATGACATTATTCAGTTACAGATAACACAAACTACATTTATATTTAAGTGGCATATTGGTTACCTTCTGTGGCTTGCAATAGTTTCATTTTACTCAGTTTCTATCATTGATAAAGGGTTATGTTACAAAGGCACTTCAGAGTTTCTTCTATTGAAATCTGGCCAGTAATCTCTCTCTTTTCATGAACCGAGTTTTCAGCACTGAGTTTCATGTATTTGTTCTGCTTTAACAAGTCTACTCATTGCAAATACTTTGAGGAGATCTTCAGCAGATTGAGAAATGGACATTTCCATAGGGTGTGCACATTTTGGCATAATGTTTTCAGATTAGTTGCACTACACAGTGATCCTAACAGTAATTTTTTCTGTCCCTTATGAATCTTCTGAAGTGATCCGTGCACAGAATGGAAAACAAATATAGGCCTGTGACAGGGCGTTGTCTGTAGCTGAAATGGCTGCAACACTGAGGACTACAAGCTTGAATGAAATTAACTAACCAGTTGCGGTAGGGGAATTATTGACACATGGGTGGTAATTGCTGGGCTAATTAGGCAATTGGTTCAGTAACTGGGAGGATATATAATGGGGTTGGGGGAGGGGGGAGAACAGGAAGAAAAGTGTGAGCTGGGTGGAGGAGAGAAGCTGTGTGAAAGGCTCCTTCTGCCATATACCTGTGCTACATTCTGTCCTGTTTGGAAATGGAGGATTAAAGGTAGATGTGGTGGAAAAGAAACAGACTGTGTGACTGTGAAACCATGAAAACAGGCCAGGTAGTGCTGCCCATGGGGTAACTGAAGAGGCCCTAGTGACAAGGTCCTATGTGGCGAACCATTACTCATGCATTGACTTCAGTGGCACTTGGTGGGTGAGTAAAGGCTATTACTTAAGGGTTAGTAGGATTGGGGCCAAGATTCTGATCTTTAAGAATGAAAGAGTTTCAGAATCCTGCAACCAAGCAACCCCCTGCAGCTAGATTGCCCTCTTATTGTCAGTATGAAGAGGGAAAATTAGACAAAAAACTAACTATACAAAGCTCCCTACATCTTACTCTGAAGACTGCCAAACCCAGTCTGCACACATTCAGGTTTCAAAGTTCAGCACCTCACACTGAGAAACCTATGACATAACCCGTGGAAACTTCAGTCCTAGGAACAATCAAAAAAGCATCCCCACTGATCTTGACTGCCATGTTGGAGTATACAGTGAGAGATTCTCTAAAGGTAACACCATTAGAAACTGAAACCAGCAGTTGGAAGCCAGGAAATAATTTTTAGAAAAGTTACGTATTCACTGCTTCTGAGTTGGCTTCAGGGGTAGCACTAAATAGAGTACATTCCAATAATCTATCCTAGAAGTAACAAAGATATGAAAAGACTCACCCGGTATGCAAATGGAAGGAAATGTTATACCATTTGGACTAGTTGTAGATGAAAAAAAGGCATTAAAGGGTATCATTGCTACCTGAGAACTTAGGAATAGTGATGGATGCATCAAGAACCTGAGGTTTCAAAACATTTCAGCAAAATTTGGACAGGCATTACATGGTGCTTCTTCTTAAAACAACAACAAATGCTTCTCCCTACCAACAAGTATCACCTTTGTCCCTACTGGGTTAAGTCAAAACCACTGTGACCTTATCCCAGTTCCTTTCCCGGTCAGACACTAAGGAAGTAATGAGACTGCAGAACCTGGGTTTGATGAACAAAAGCCAAGTATCATCAGTGAATTTAATTGCTCTGCAGCCCTTAACAACTCAATCTTAACTGGACATTGGACAGGATGGGATGATGAGACAGAATTCTGCAACACTCCACATGTAAAAGCTTTGGAGTGGGGGGATGAGCAATTGTTCAGCATTAGCCTCCTGAAAGCCTACTCCACCTGCCTCTGCAACATCCCATAGACAAGTCAACAATACCTTGTGATCAATGATATACCATTCCAATAAAGTATCTAACAAAACAAAGATCTAATAAAGTTAGTGCAGGAACATTATCCTTATCCACTGCTAGAAGGAACTCCATCACTGTGGGTAAGATAGCCTTTGTTTCATACCCAGACCTGAAACCAAATATATAGTGATCCAAGAAATCTGTTGCTCCAACATCACCTTCTCAATCATGTTCCCTAAGAAAGGGAGGCTTGAAAATGGCAAAAATGGACAAACTGTTGATGTGATAAGCAAATATCTGATCACAGCTTGCTTACATTTGCTTGGCATTTTGCCTACCACACTGGGAGGAGTTAAGTTGAACTGCATTAGCATAAATAGAGTCAAACAGATTTTTCTACTAACCAAACTGGAGGGCTTCCAGCCAGAAACAAGGCATCCAATAGCCTCTTACAAGTATTTTTTACTATCCCTAAAATCCTCTTGAGACTTCATTGTACATTGACAATATCCCACAATGGGACATCATAAATATGTGTCCCATAAGTGTAGTGAAATGAATGCTACAACGGGGCTTGTGGCATCACATAATAATGCATTCTGGGACATGTTGAGTGGAAGGGATCTCATTAAAAGTAAACTAGAAAGTTATTTCTGTATTGAATGGCTCTACAGTCTAGTGAGTGGGGGTATTCAGCACATATTTCCTTAACTCAACTCTTTTGGTATATGTTTGTTTCTAGAGATCAGTGGGAACAAAACTGCTTTTTTAATATCAACTGCTATCATAAGTTCTGAATGGACATAGTTATTTGAAAAACCTGTTATGTTAAGACTTGCCATAACCTCATGACATTAAGGTCATGGATCAAATCCAAGAGGTTGAATCTGGGGGAAGTTACCTTTCCTCTGACATATTATATGGCATGATCTTCAATTTCTAATAGTTGGGTTCACATCCAACTGTGCATCAATGCATTCAGAATCACCAGATTGCTGCTGTCATCTAGCACTCTGATATGTACTTATGAATGGTGAGTGAAAGAGTATAATCTAAATTGGAAAAATCCCAGAAATAGAAGCTGGTGAGTCAAGTACTATAACATGTCCATTTAGTACAGGTAAGTTACATACTACCTTTTTTGGCCAACTGTTTATCAAAAGCATTACATTCAGTATACATCTCTTTGAACTAGATATTTCCATAAGTAGATACTATTACATAATACATAACACTAGATGATTGTGGCAAATTTCACTTTGACACAAAGGCCAAATGAAGCTCATTTGTTGCAGCCTGGCATGTTGCTGTATTTTTTCTTAAACTGACATGTTAACACCTGCACTCTGCATGTTGCAGGACTGAGACCTTACATTTTAATCTCTCCTTTGCAGAGACTGTATCTCTGTGTGTATAGTTCCCAGCACAATAGAGACCCCATCCGGATGGCTTCTGTAAAATAAATGTTTGACAATTCAAGAACATCTGAAAGGGCAAACAGATAAAATTCACCAAGTATTGAAATTTTCAACCCAAAAGGAAAATCCTTCAAAATATTAGGAGTATATTACAATAGAGTTATAATGGTAACTGTTTTGCAAGTTTTACAACAGCAAGTGACACCACTGTTTGCTACAACTGGCTATGTGTTTTTCACTAGAAATAGTCTCCCTTCTGCAAAATTCTTCCCTATACGAAAAATTAACTTGGAAATGTGAAAGATCTGATGAGCTCTTGCAATTTATTGGTCTGAAATAAGAGTAGCAAGGTAAAAGAGACTGATAAACCTCAAGATCAGGACTATCATGCCTTAAAGATTTAATTACTAAAACATGAAAAGGGCATTATTGTCCTCTTTTGCTGGAAGAGAGAAGCGCCACAGATTGATTCATACATACCAACCCCATGGGTGCTGATGGTGATCAGTAAGAAGAACTACAAATTTACCAAGAAAATAGAACTGAGGTCAATTTTGGAAAGGTTCCTTTTTAAAGTAATGGATGTGAATGTTAAATGCCTTCAGAAGTGATCTGAGCAGGAAGATAAATACATTGCAATTAAATGAGCTGTTCTTAACCTTTTAAGGCTGTGCCACTGTGTCCTTTCTAAGTGAAGGCATGAAGAGCACTTCATTCCCTGTTCAACTATTTTCAGACGTGAGTTGTGTATGGTTCCAACCTTTAAAAAGACTTCAAACCCTTTATGGTCCCCTTTCCCCGTTACTTGAGAACAAATGAAAGCAGATTAATTACAAGACATGCAAGTATTGCAAAACATTAAAACATTGCTTTTTTCTTATTTACCGTGAAGCGAAAGTTTGCCCCAACTGTGTAAGGTTTGCAGAGCTGGCAATATATCCCATTGATGGAAATGGTAAATGTCTGCAAGCTTTGAAGTTTAAGGTGACTGAAGTAACTAGTTATTTCAAAACAAAACATTTGCCACAGAAACAGTAATTCCTAATTAGTGTGGTTAATTATCTGTTTCATTTGTTTTCAGTATGTACCACAATATTATACAGAGTATGCCTTTTCATTAGGCACCAATGCTCTTTTGTATTTGAGACACATGTGCAGTATAGTCAGTATTTAAACATTACACTTCAAACAACGGAATCATCATCATTGTATCTTGTGGGTCAAATTTTCAAAAGCAACCCCTTACTTTGTACCCATAATTTGTACATGTATTGAAAAACCCATATTTACTCACACAAATAGCAAAAATTCAAAACAGCAGACACAAATTTAGAGGTTCAGTTGAAATTATGATCCTATATATCAACTTCAATATAGAAATAGAGCTGATATGCAAAATTCAGATTCAGACTCAGACTTCCTCAAAGCCTCAGACAGATGATGTTCATGTCTGCAATTCTGGATACAACAGTCTACATCAGTGACAACTAATGTCGACACAGAGCCGGAAGGGACCAAATGCCTTTGATAGAAAGAGGGAAAAGTTCAATGTTAAATGCAAATCTATTCTTGAAACTAAAGAGAAACAAAAACTAACCTAAAATAATATAAGAAATGCCAGTTATATAAAAAAAATTGTCCAATGCTTTGATTATTTATATAGCAACTAAAGTGTGCTAGGCAAGTTACAGAATGCTGAAAAGATATGGTCCCTGTCCCAAAGAATTTAAAATCTCAGTGCCCAGTCCTACAAGCTGATCTACGCACGTAGACCTTTATAGCCACACAGAGCATCACTGAAATCTATAGGACTATGAACAGAAGAATAATAGGGCTATGCACAGGAGGTCAGATAAGATGATCACGATGATCCCTTCTGGCCTTAAAGTCTATGAGTAAGAGGTCCATCCACATAGATCAGTTTGCAGGACTGGCACCAAAGCTTTAGTATATAATGGCAGCAAATGAGTTAAACTCCCTCTGAGCCCTGTACAGTGGGACCCAAGGTAACTGAGTCATGTGACTTTCTAGCGGAAGGGCTGATACAAAAAAACTTATCCTAGGGTAAAATTTTTCAAAGCACCTACGTGGCTTGGGAGCCTATGTCTCATTTTCAAAAATTACTTAGGAGCCTAAGTCCCACTGAAAAGCCATGAGACTTAGGCTCCTAAGTAACTTCTGAAAATGGGACATAGGCTTCCAAGCCAATTAGGTGGTTTGGAAAATTTTATCCCTAGTCTAGTTTTCAAAAACTCAAACATTGCTACAACTGTTTGCTTTGTAATGTGTGTGGCATACAGAGAGTACATTATAGCGTGATGTGGCATAAAGCATTTGTCAGAATGAATTTAGCATGGCTGGCATGAGTGACTCATGAGTGACACAATCATGACACTGTCATGTAGTCCACATCTATGTATATGGTCAACAGTGCACTTAAAGAGTTTCCTTTTTTTATTTTGCAAAATGTTATTGGTTTGAAGGAGATGAAATCCTAAGGCCTGACTTATACTAAAACATTAGGTTGACCCAGAAACATCACTTAGGGGTGTGAAAAATCCATACTCCTGAGCAATGTAATTAAGCTGACCTAACCCTCAACGTAGACAGTCCTAGGTCTAGTAGGTGATTTGTTCCAGGTCTGCTTTAAAGGTTCAGTTATTTAGTTAACAGATCTTTCTAGAGTGATACCCATAGATTTATTGACATCTTATGATTTTTTAGGTTTATGACTTATTAAGCTGAATTCCCAGTAGATTCAGAACCCAAAGATCAGAGGAGGCTGTTGAAAGTATTTCCAATTGTCTGACATAGAACTTGCTAAAGCTGGCTTGTCATATCCATACAGAATAAAAAAAGAATGGGGCATGGTAACCACTGGTTGCATATAATTTCAGTGTTCTATTCTTACTAAAACATAGTCCAGAATGATGCTAATTTTCAGTACAATCCGTATAATCATTCTTATAAATCTTTTAAGCAAATAAGCCCTGCAACTTTGTATGTCAGAATAAATCAGAGTATCCAAATGGCTCTAAGTCTTTTAAAAGAGATTTACCAGTGTGTGTGTGATACATTCTCTTCCCATTACTAAAGTAAAAAGCACTAGCAGATGATATGGATCTCATACTATTAAATTCTGCACAATATATATCCAAATCAACATTTAAACAAATCTAAACTGTAATGGGCACACTCTGCAGAATGTGCACTCTCAGACAAGTGATTCTGTTGTGTGAGATTCTTCTCCTTTGTGTGTTTCCTGGAAATATTTTGTTATGCACTTAATGTAGTTTAGAAAAGTAATCATCTTTTAAACACACTGGGCCAAATTATACTGCCAGTTAACAGGATTGCACAGGTGCAGTTGAAACCCAATGTAAGGTGAATGTATCTCTAGTCCTGTGCTTCTCCATGCGGAGACTGCCAGTGGTGCAAAATGTGTGGGGTGTCTTCAGAACGCAGCAGCCATTCGGTACTGGGGGTGGTGTGGGCGGGGGGGAAGACTGTCCCCACCCCATTTTTCCAACTGTGATTTAAGGGGAGATTTGAGCCCAGCAGGGATGAGAAAAGCAGTAGGATAAAATGAGGCATTGCCTAAAAATTGGATAAAAGTTTGAAAATTATTAATTCTCCCTTCCTGGCCTCCAAATCCATCGATTGTTGGGGTTGGCTTGCTCCCACAATATGGGAAGGATTCTTTGTGGGGGCAGCTGTGGAACTTGCTAGCCCCAATGAGTCTGACATAGAGGATAGGTGCTAGAAGCACCAGTAATCCTTCCCGTGGAACCACTCCAGTATCTTAAAACTTATCATCCCTGTGGGGCTTCCCAACCACTTATCTCCCTCTTTCCCTCTCTCACCTCCTTACATACCTACCAGTGAAGAGTAAATCATTCCACCTCTACATTCTTGGGAAATCTAGATCTGCCACCTTTATATTTTTCTGTTCACCCCTTAACACACACACAAGCAACTCACCAACTAAGATGGACTTGAATCCCAGACCAGCTTTAATAGTTATAGAAACCAGTCAATTGATGCTGTGCTACATTTGCATTGTGCGTGATGTTACAATGAATTAAAAAAAAACATACAAAATAGAATGCATGGAAAAACAAGTTACAAAAGGAAAGTCCAATGCATATATTATACCGGAAGGTTGCACTTCCAGCATGCATTTAGCCAAAATGTTATTATATGATAATTACAATACCTTCATCTAGTTAGAGTCAAAGCTTGTGAGGGGCTTATAGTTGCATGATTTAAAGTACACTTCTTTTTCTTTAAACTATAAAGCAGTCCAAATGGGATTTGCCAAAAGGGCCTTATAGTTCTGAAGTGAAAAAAACTTTGCTAGCAAGCAAGCACAAGTGAAGAACTGTACATCCACGCAGGAAGGAGTGGAAATGTTAACATGTACACCACGATCAGCTGAATCTATTATATTATTTATTCAGGTTACTAAATATGCATTTTACGAAAAAGTTATTTAACTCACACAAATATATTTTTTCATGAAAAATATACATTTCTTATAAAAAACTCTATAGGAATATTAAAAAACTACCAGTGTTCCATATAAGAACATCCAGTGGCCAATGTACTTTTCGATAAATATTCATGAACCAGGTATCTCAGAAGGGACAGCACAGGACTTTAACTGCACAAGCATGTTGCTGGCTCTGACTTTGCTCATGCTTTTAGAAACATCTGTTTCACTCTAAGGCCTGGTCTACACTAGGAGTTTATCTAGAATTTAGCAGCGTTAAACTGAATTAACCCTGCACCCGTCCACACAACGAAGCCCTTTACTTTGATATAAAGGGCTCTTAATATCGATATCTGTACTCCTCCCCGACGAGGGGAGTAGCGCTGAAATCGGTATTGCCATTTCGAATTAGGGTTAGTGTAGCCGCAATTCGACGGTATTGGCCTCCGGGAGCTATCCCACAGTGCACCATTGTGACCTCTCTGGACAGCAATCTGAACTCGGATGCACTGGCCAGGTAGAAAGGAAAAGCCCCGTGAACTTTTGAATTACATTTCCTGTTTGCCCAGCGTGCAGAACACAGGTGACCATGCAGAGCTCATCAGCACAGGTAACCATGCAGTCCGAGAATCGAAAAAGAGCACCAGCATGGACCGTATGGGAGGTACTGGATAGCTATATGGGGAGAGGATTCAGTGCTAGCAGAACTACGTTCCAAAAGATGAAATGCCAAAACATTTGAAAAAATCTCCAAGGGCATGATAGAGAGAGGCACAATAGGGACTCACTACAGTGCCGCGTGAAAGTTAAGGAGCTCAGACAAGCCTATCAAAAAACAAAGGAGGCAAACAGTCGCTCCGGGTCAGAGCCGCAGACATGCCACTTCTACGCTGAGCTGCATGCAATTCCGGGGGGGCCGCCACCACTACCCCACCTCTGACCATGGATTCCGAGGCGGGGGTAATCTCAGCCATGCCTGAGGATTCTGCGGATGGGGAAGAGGAGGAGGAGGAGGATGACGACGAGCTTGCGGAGAGCACACAGCACTCCATTCTCCCCAACAGCCAGGATCTTTTTCTCAGCCTGACTGAAGCACCCTCCCAAGCCCCAGACAATGAGGTCATGGAAGGGATCTCCAGTGAGTGTACCTTTGTAAATATAAAACATGGTTTAAAAGCAAGCGTTTTTTAATGATTAATTTGCCTTGAGGACTTGGGATGCATTCGCGGCCAGTACAGCTACTGGAAAAGTCTGTTAACGTGTCTGGGGATGGAGCGGAAATCCTCCAGGGACATCTCCATGAAGCTCTCCTGGAGGTACTCCAAAAGCCTTTGCAGAAGGTTTCTGGGCAGTGCAGCCTTATTCCGTCCTCCATGGTAGGACACTTGACCACGCCATGCTAGTAGCAAGTAATCTGGTATCATTGCATGACAAAGCCTGGCAGCGTATGGTCCCGGTGTTTGCTGGCATTCAAGCAACATCCGTTCTTTATCTTGCTGTGTTATCCTCAGGAGAGTGATATCGTTCATGGTATCCTGGTTGAAATACGGGAATTTAATTAAGGGGACAGAGATGCCCATTCCTACTGGGCTGTTTGCCTCTGGCTGAAAAGAAAACCTTCCCTGCGGTTAGCCAAGCCGGGGGGGGGGGGGGGGGGTCCTCAGGCCTACCGGCCGGGGGGGGGGGGGGGGGGTAAAGCGGTCATCCCAGAGGATTGGATGGGGGGGGGGGTTAGTTTGGTTTCTGCTGCTGCACGTTAACAGGAAAACCGCAGCACTCAACAGGCTTTGCTTGGTATGTGGGAAAGGAGGGCGCTGCTTGTAGGAAAGCTGCAGAAGCCGAAAGACAATGGCTTACTATGGCCGCATGCAAGCCGAATTCTGTTGCCCAGACCTGCGTCTGTGCTCTCTAACACCAAAGCCGCAGGCGCTCAATATTAAAAGATGCAAAATGCGACCTTGTACCGAAATCACATGTGCTATGTAATGTGAATAGTGTTGTTCACCGTGAAAGAGTATAAGCATTGTTCTGTAAAATGTATCTTTTTAAATACTTCTCTCCCTTTTTTCCCTCCCTCCCTCAGCTGCAAATTTTTCAAGCCTCCGTCCTCCGTCCCGAAGGCTATCTCAGATAAGGCGTCGAAAAAAGAGGACGCGAGACCAAATGTTCTCGGAAATCATGGAATCCACCCGCAATGAAAGAGCTCATCTGAATGAGTGGAAGGACACGGTATCAAAGTACAGGAAAGATGCCAGTGAACGTGAGGACAGGAGGGACGCTCGAGATGAGAGGTGGCAGGCTGCAACGCTGGGGCTGCTGCGTGATCAAACGGACATGCTCCGCCGTCTGGTGGAGCTTCAGGAACGGCAGCAGGAGCACAGAGTGCCGCTGCAGCTGCTGTATAACCTCCCTCCCCCCTCACCATGTTCCATAGCCTCCTCATCCAGACGTGTAAGAACGCGGGGGGGGGGGGAGAGACA
>NW_020664440.1:33799047-33799569 GCF_002925995.2 Terrapene triunguis
GGGGGGGGGGGGAGAGACACCGTGCACCCTCCCAATCCACCCCATTGGACAGCCCAACCAAAAGGCTGTCATTACTTTGAACTTTTTAGTGGCCTTTTCCTTCCCTCCTATCCTCCTCCCAAACCCCACCCGGGCTACCTTCTCAGTTCTCTCCCTCTTTTTATAATCAATTAATAAAGAATGCATGATTTTTAAATGATAGTGACTTTATTTCCTTTGAAAGCAAGCTGTGATCGAAGGGGGAGGGTGGGTTGCTTACAGAGAATGAGTCAATCAAGGGGGTGAGTTTTCATCAAGGAGAAACAAACAGAACATTCACACGGTAGCCTGGCCAGTCATGAAACTGGTTTTCAAAGCTTCTCTGATGAGCAGCGCTTCCTGGTGTGCTCTTCTAATCACCTTGGTGTCTGGCTGTGCGAAATCAGCGGCCAGGCGATTTGCCTCAGCCTCCCACCCCGCCATAAAGGTCTCCCCATTACTCTCACAGAGATTGTGGAGCACACAACAAGCAGCAATAACAAT
>NW_020664440.1:33804569-33855452 GCF_002925995.2 Terrapene triunguis
GGGCTGCTCTCATCTTGGTATTCTGGCACTTCAGGGCAGGGGAAAGCAAGTCACAAAGTTCCATGAAAGTGCCCTTACGCGTGCGGAAGTTTCACAGCCACTGGGAATCGTCCCACACCTGCAACACTATGCGGTCCCACCAGTCTGTGCTTGTTTCCCGGGCCCAGAATCGGCGTTCCACGGCATGAACCTGCCCCATTAACAGCATGATCTCCAAAGCGCCGTGGCCCGCAGTTTGATAGAATTCCATGTCCATGTCCTCATCACTCTCGTCGCCGCGCTGCCGTAGACTACTCCTCGTCGCCTGGTTTTGCAGGTTCTGGTTCAGCATAAACTGCACGATAATGCGTGAGGTGTTTACAATGTTCATGACTGCTGTCTTGAGCTGAGCGGGCTCCATGCTTGTCGCGGTATGGCGTCTGCACTGTTCACCCAGGAAAAAGGCGCGAAACGGTTGTCTGCCATTGCTTTCCAGGAAGGAGGGGAGAATGTACCCAGAACCACCCGCGACAATGTTTTTGGCCCCATCAGGCATTGGGATCTCAACCCAGAATTCTAATGGGCGGAGGAGACTGCGGGAACTATGGGATAGCTATGGGATAGCTACCCACAGTGCAACGCTCCAGAAATTGACACTAGCCTCGGTACATGGACGCACACCGCCGAATTAATGTGCTTAGTGTGGCCGCATACATTCGACTTTATACAATCTGTTTTCAAAAACCGGTTTCTGTAAAATCGGAATAATCCCGTAGTGTAGACATACCCTAAGTATGCTCACTGGCTTAACCCTTGCATTAGCTTAGTTGCTGCCAAACTAACATGGCTTCATCTCATTTGCAAAGTCACTCTAGTACTGGTAATTTGAGCCTTCAGTGCTCACTTCTTCCATCTCCTATATTACCAATATGGCACAGTCAGAGTTTCTAAGGGAGAGGTATCTATTCTGAGGAGGTTTGGACAAACTGATTTAGATGAAGGACTGGATTATCTGAACCCTCAGCTATGCCTCAAATTGACCTTTATCTGAAATTCAAAATAGACTGCTTAACTTTTGTCTGTACTCCTTGAATCTGGTTGAGAATGGCAATGGAAGTTATCAGAAGCTGTTGTGAAACTCCAAGCCCAATGTTACAGAACAAAGAAGTTCAGATAACACTGCAAAATTGCCTTTCATGGTTCAGGCTGAAACACTACAGAGATGGCAGACACAGAGATGGCAAACACAGTATGTTATGAAACAAACCGCTCCCCCTTGAACTTTATGGGATGTACATATTCATTTTGTTCTCTTTATTAAATGCCTTAAACACCACCTGATTTTCCTATTGCATATTCCTAAAAAAAAGTCAAAATCCATTATTCTTTAAGTTAATTACCTATTTCTTCCAACTGTAAGATAGTTGTCTTTAATAGTCGCTTGCTATTTCCTATTTAATCACCACCTCAAAAGTATTGCAAATGCCACAATTCTACCTCCTCTGGTTAGTAAGACCTATGAATTGTATTAAGCTTCTCTCCATTTATCATAGCTGGCTCATTACTTGAAACTGGAACAAACTCATCTTTTGGTTTCTATAAGGAAAAAACCCAGCTGTGTAGTTTATACAAATGGATAGTTTTTGTTAATCTTCCTGACATTAGTATGTAGTCATTTTATAATCCTGCATATCAGAGATGAACAGTTTCTTTTTCCCTTTAATTTTAAGGTCTGCAAACTTTTACCATAATTCTGCTTTAATGAACTTCATCTTTCTTTTTCATTCCTGCTACTTTTGTAGTCACCTGTCAGCATATGTGAATTTCTTCCAAGGAGAATGACAATGATCTTACATTTTATACCTTACACATATAAATGAAGGCAGAAATTTTAAGATTTACAGAGCTTCCACTACAACCACTACTCCTGAGAAAAAGGGCTGAGAGGAGGAGTCAATCACTGTGCATATAAGCAATAGCAAAAGGGTAAGGAAGGTCTTGTGCCTAAATCACAGAATCCGGAGTCAGAAGATCCAAGTTGATTTTCACTCCATTATGCAGCTCCCATATAACCTTGGGCTCATCACTTAAGCCAAAGTTTTCACTGATTTTACTGTGAGCCTCAGTTTTTTGATACTGCATTTACAAATCTGTCTGTGGAAGACGTTTTCACAGTGCTAACCAGCAGTGATACTAAATGGTCTCATAGCCCCCAGTGTTAGCAAACGTTACTGTCCTGCATTCATAAACCCTATTTTTACAAATGCTTATAACTCAGGTATTTGTTAATTTTTAATCTTTTTTTGAACAACGAAATGGCCTAATTCTCACTGGGGACTAGCCACTCTGAACATTTAATGTGGTTTTTAAGTTGTATCTGAGATAAAAAGAGTCTTAAAATTTACTTAAAATGGAGAAAAGAGGTTCCCCCAACCCCAGCTTTCAATAACTCAGAAACGGCTGAATGGATTTAGTGCAAACTTACAAGGAATTGAAAATGGGAAGCTGGGGAGAGGGACTGGCAAAATAACTTGGTTCCTACCATTTCTCAAGACTGCATAATGAATTAAATGTTTAACAGAGGAGAAAACATAGGGCTCACAACATGTATTAGTTAAAGGGATTTTTAAAGCCATCTGTCCACCAGCTTTAGCTAATAGCTGAATGAAAATTCTTTTTGAAGGTAAAAAAGGACAAACATTCTAATCTTCTAGCTCTTCATCCTCCACTGCAGACAAACTAAAACCACCATGGTGTTCAGGAACAGAGGCTGTGAACTTTTTCTGAAGGAGAACTTTTTGCAAGTGCTTTAAGTTGCAGTGTTGACAATGCTTATGTCACCATTTTGACATTTTGCATGGAGCCTTTGAGAGAATTGCATAAAAACTTTATAAAAAATAATTAAACCTCAAGGTAGCTATTATAAACATTTTACAGACACAAAAACTGAGCACAGAAAGGTTCAGTAACTTGTCCAAGATCAGACCACATGCTAATAAGTCAGAATCAGGAATAGAATTTAGGAGGCCTGACTCTTGGTTCCTTGCTTTAACCACTCAGACTATCTATGGCTGATTCTGTTACCATTGAAATAAATGTAAATTCTCTTACTGACTTTTTCACACCTTTATTTCATCAAGGAAAGAAGGCTGAAAAAATTAATTCATGGTAACTATGCTTTGGAGAACTCTGAGCAAAATACAAAATGCATCAGTTGATCCGAGCAAAACTTCAAGCTGTGGGAATCCAATAAATAGGAATGCAAGCACCTGACCAATCTCAACTTTACCATTGTGCTTATGAGGCAACCAATAATATTCTTTATGCATAATGCTTGTGGAAGCTTGAATATTCATTGATAAAATTCACCATGATTTAGCTCCTTTGCTCTCCCAAAATTGTGCATTGTTGAGTCAATACAAATGTGTAAGAAAATGAAAAAATGTTTAACCACTAACCATTTATTGCCAGGCGTGGGAAGATGACGTGTTAATTTATGCAACAGGATTTGAAGAGCAATGTAAACAGAAAGAAAAGCATCCAGGCAAATGTCTTGGGTGCATCCTGGCCTAATGGCTCTTTGCACCTGGCAAATCAGCAAATTAAAGCAAACAAATGAGAGAAATAAGTTCATATTTCTGAAGAAAAGAAAATAAGGTAATTTCCCCCATTCCCATTCAAAGTTCACATTATTATACTTTCCCAGGGCTATTCCATGTAAGTTGTTACCATCCTTCACAGCCATTGTTTAGACAGCTTGAGCAGTGGCAACGGAAGTAAAGAAGATATTTATGTAGTCAGGACTGCAGCATAGAAGTGCATCCTTGGTCCCAATTTTTAAAGCAAGAAGCTGTTGCTATAAAAGATTGCATTATGAAGTGAGTTTAATCTTCTAAAAATAATATCCAGTTTTAAGTTAATCAAATCTTCTGTTCCAACATAGCAAGTAGTACTTTAGCTATATACTTTTGTGCTATTAACTCATTTGGTTTAGATATATAGTTTGTTACAGTGAGTTCCAATAGCATACACATTACAGTGCATAACTGAAGTGTAACAAAAGGCTAATGTGCTGAAGCCTCACAAGCAGACTTGTTTGATACATACCTTATAAATGGTTCAATTCTAAAGTAGAATGCAAAGAAGGGGGTTTTCAGGAGTCAAAGAGCGTTTGTGCTGCTCTGCTAATGACACAATGCCATGCAAGAGTGTGGGATCTAGTGCATTGCTCTTGGGGCACGTGGGTTTCATAGATGTCATGCTAAGTTCCTGAGCGGGAACTGAGGGGGCCTGTCCAAGCTGTCATGGAAGCCAGTAGCGAAACTGTCATGGACTTCCATGGGAGCAAGCTTAGGGGCAAGCATGTCACCCCGTATCTTCCCTTCCAGCCATTTCAAGAGCTATATTGAAGAGCTCTGGAAGAAGCTGCATCTGGCTCAGCTGAAATAGGATCTATGATGGTGGAGGGAGTGACAGCAAGAATTGGAAGGGCATCAATCCATCTCTAGGGTTCTTGGAGGAGAGAGGAGAAAGGGAGAAAGAATCTAATTTCATTTAAGTGTTTTGGGGGAAAACTATTGTAATCGTTTCAAGAACAACAAAGTATTGTTCATTTAAACCCTGTTATATTCAGAATAAAAGTTCTAATTTAGATGTATTTTATGGTAACACAAGCTGCAGTGCCCATCATTGCAATAGAGGGACAAAAATTACAGTCAGACTCTGGTTCACGTGCTTCATAGAATCATAGAATATCAGGGTTGGAAGGGACCTCAGGAGGTCATCTAGTCCAACCCCCTGCTCAAAGCAGGACCAATTCCCAACTAAATCATCTACATTAGCCTTTTTCCAGTCAACCGGGACCTCCCCCGATCGCTATGAGTTTTCGAAGATAATGGCCAATGGCTCTGCAATCACATCCGCTAACTCCTTTAGCACCCTCGGATGCAATGCATCCGGCCCCATGGACTTGTGCTCGTCCAGCTTTTCTAAATAGTCCCGAAACACTTCTTTCTCCACAGAGGGCTATTCACCTCCTCCCCATGCTGTGCTGCCCAGTGCAGCAGTCTGGGAGCTGACCTTGTTCGTGAAGACAGAGGCAAAAAAAGCATTGAGTACATCAGCTTTTTCCACATCCTCTGTCACTAGGTTGCCTCCCTCATTCAGTAAGGGGCCCACACTTTCCTTGACTTTCTTCTTGTTGCTAACATACCTGTAGAAACCCTTCTTGTTACTCTTAACATCTCTTGCTAGCTGCAACTCCAAATGTGATTTGGCCTTCCTGATTTCACTCCTGCATGCCTAAGCAATATTTTTATACTCCTCCCTGGTCATTTGTCCAATCTTCCACTTCTTGTAAGCTTCTTTTTTGTGTTTAAGATCAGCAAGGATTTCACTATTAAGCCAAGCTGGTTGCCTGCCATATTCACTATTCTTTCTATACATCGGGATGGTTTGTTCCTGCAACCTCAATAAGGATTCTTTAAAATACAGCCAGCTCTCCTGGACTCCTTTCCCCCTCATGTTATTCTCCCAGGGGATCCTGTCCATCAGTTCACTGAGGGAGTCAAAGTCTGCTTTTCTGAAGTCCAGGGTCCGTATTTTGTTGCTCTCCTTTCTTCCTTGTGTCAGGATCCTGAACTCAACCATCTCATGGTCACTGCTTCCTAGGGTCCCATCCACTTTTGCTTCCCCTACTAATTCTTCCCTGTTTGTGAGCAGCAGGTCAAGAAGAGCTCTGCCCCTAGTTGGTTCCTCCAGCACTTGCACCAGGAAATTGTTTCCTATGCTTTCCAAAAACTTCCTGGATTTTCTGTGCACCGCTGTATTGCTCTCATGGTTGAAGTCCCCCATGAGAACCAGGGCCTGTGATCTAGTAACTTCTGTTAGTTTCCGGAAGAAAGCCTCATCCACCTCATCCCCCTGGTCTGGTGGTCTATAGCACACTCCCACCACGACATCACCTTTGTTGCTCACACTTCTAAATTTAATTCAGAGACTCTCAGGTTTTTCTGCAGGTTTTCCATCCTGAGCATGGAAGGGAACAAATTAACTCCAATATTGAGCCACAGTAGCCTGCTTCCAAGCAGAAGGGTGGAGTGGATAGGCAGCAGAAGTTGGGGTCTGGGGCCCCCAGCACCGATTGATCCTGAGCCCATAAAACTGGACAGTTGGCAGCATGCACTGAACACTGTTTCCGATTTCCTGGAATTGCTACTCAAAAAACAGGGGACAATCCTGGGAAAACCTGGACTGGTGACTAAATTGCCAGTGTCTTCAGTTGGGAATTTTGCCCAAGAAAGGACTGTGGGTTTGGTCCCAAAGTAGATATCTTCAAGAAAGTATCTTTCAGTCAAATACTGCAGTACTAACAGGACTTAAAACTGCCGTAAGCCAGAAGTTGAGGATTTCCTTAGTGCAGAAGGATCCCCAGATAGCATAGGGCTAGAACAGTGGTTCTCAAACTTCTGTACTGGTGACCCCTTTCACATAGCAAGCCTCTTAGTGCGATCTCCCCTTATAAATTAAAAACACTTTTAAATATATTTAACACCATTATAAATGTTGGAGGCAAAGCGGGGTTTGGGATGAAGGCTGACAGCTTGCGACGCCCCATGTAATAACCTTGTGACCCCCTGAGGGGTCCTGACCCCCAGTTTGAGAACCGCTGGGCTAGAATATCCCACTCTTGCTATCCCCTCTCCACAGAACAGGGGGAATTCCAAGATGTGCCAGGGGGCATCAGGAGCAGGTGGGGTGATGTGTAATGAGCTGTCAGTAAAACAGTCTGTGAAGGGCCATTATCTCTCTGTACTTGTGCACTTATAGGTAGCTGGAAACAGTAGGTATTGGCCGCAATGAAAAAGGAATAAGGAAAGCCCAGGGAATTATAGACCAGTCATCTTAACATCAGTACCCAGAAATAATGGAGCAAATAAATAATCAATTTGTAAGTACCTAGATGATAATAAGGTGATAAGTAATAGTCAACATGGATTTGTCAAAAACAAATAATGTCAAACCAACGTAATATCCTTCTTTGACAGGATAACAAGCCTTGTGGATGGGAGGGAAGCAGCAGATGTGATATATCTCAGCTTTAGTAAGGCTTCTGATATTGTCTTACATGTCATTCTCATAAAGAAACTAGGGAAATATAGTCTAGATGAATCTACTATAAAGTAGTGGGGCGGGAGGGATAGCTCACTACTATAAAGTAGGTGCTCAACTGGTTGGAAAAGCATATTCAGAGAGTAGTTATCAATGGTTCACAGTCAAGCTGGAAGGGCATATTGAGTGGGGCCCTGTACTGGGTCTGGTTCTATTCAATATCTTTGTAAATGATTTGAATAATGGCATAAAGAGTATACTTATAAAGTTTGTGCATGACACCAAGCTGGGCGGAGTTGCAAGCGCTGTGGAGGAAAGGATAAGAATTCAAAATGATCTCGACAAACTGGAGAAATGGTCTGAAATAAACAGGATGAAATTCAATGAGGACAAATGCAAAATACTACACTTTGGAAGGAATAATCAATTGCACAAATACAAAATGAGGAGTGACTGCTGAGGAAGGAGTACTGCAGAAAAGGATCTGGGGGTCATAGTGCATCACAAATTAAATATGATTCAACAATGTAACACGGGTGCAAAAAAGTGAACATCATTCTGGGATGTATTAGCAGGAGTATTGTAAGCAAAACACAAGAAGTAATTCTTCCACTCTACTCAGTACTGGTAAGGCCTCAACTGGAGTATTGTGTCCACAGTTTGGAGCACCATACTTTGGGAAAGATGTGGACTAATTGAAGAAAGTCCAGAGGAGATCAACAAAAATGATTCAAGGTCTAGAAAATGTGACCTATGAGGAAAGATTGAAAAAGTTTGGTTTGTTTAGTCTGGAGAAGAGAAGACTGAAGGGTGGCAGGGACATGATAACAGTCTTAAGTACATAAGAGGTTATTATAAAGAGAAGGGTGATAAATTGTTCTCCTTAACCACTGAGGACAGAAGAAGTAGTAGTGGGCTTAAATTGCAGCAAGGAAGATTTAAGTTATGCATTAGTAAAAACTTCCTAACTCAGAGTAGTTAAGCACTGGAACAAATTACTTAGGGGGGTGGTGGAATCTGTTATTAGAGGTTTTTAAGAACAGGTTAGACAAACACCTATCAGGGATAGTCTAGATAACACCTAATCCTGCCTCAGTGAAAGGGACTGGACTAGATGATTTATTGAGGACCCTTCCAGTCCTGATTCTATGATATCAGATTGATGGATCAAAGGACCCTTCCAGTCCTGATTCTATGATATCAGATTGATGGATCAAAGGGATGATCCAGTATGATAAATTCTGTGATTCCAGTACGTGTAAGATTGGCTAAGTCAGAGGTCAAACTTGAAAAGCACAACTGGAGAAACACCACATTTCTTGTATAGTTTTCTTTTATAATGCTGTCATTTCTATTTTAGTTTAAAAGATTTCCTGACAGCATAGACCTCTGAGCAAGAATGTCTATTTGGACATTATTTTTGAAACAGACAATTCTTTGCACACATAATACATAAGCAAAAATAATATGCAATCTATAAATTAAGCCTTTAACATCAAATGGGTATTTCCTAGTGTGGTGATGTAATCCTCTATATATATGATTACATATGTAGTCAATGTGGCAAATATAAAGGCATCTTTAAATATGTCTGATTTAGCATTAGGATGAGAAATAGCTGTTCATGACAAATGGCAATTAGCAGGTTTTAAAAGACGGCCCTGATCCCACAAACAAAGGTACTACTCGGTCATCAAGTTAAGCATGTGCTAAAGTATTTGCAGCACCAGGGCACAGCTGAGCAAAAGCTGGACTTTTATTTGCTTTATCATGTGACTATGACAGCTGAGTAAAACAGCATGTCAAGTTTTGGACCTGCATAAATAAACAACATCTACTGGTCTGAAACTAATAAAAATACCCACAAGACAGTATTTAAATTGGGACTGGGGAACAATCTGAAATAACTGTGCATCATTTTATCTGCCAGTGGGCTGATAAGTGGAGTGCGGGGACTGAATGCGGCTTTTGTTTAAAAGCATTTGAAATGATAAGAACCAAAATCCTTACAGAGAGATGTGGCCAAGCTACATTACTAGCTGGACACAACTAAAAACTAACTAAAATGGCAAATTACTTACTTGGCAAATATAGAAACATAGCCCAAGCCCGTGCCAACTCCCAGTCCCAAGCCTACTACGGCAATTGAACAAAGGCCTTTCACAGGCAATGTAATTTAGGCTACCTGACTTAGTAAGAATGGTCAGGTGTATAAAGGGGCCTCATGGAACACTAGACAGAGAGAAATTCACATGGAGTAAGTGAAGCGCTTTGCTGGCATGTGGACGTAGGTTCCGGAGGCTATTCTCAATACAGAAGACAATCACTGGCAGGTAATAAAGGAGGCATTTATGTGATATGTCAGCAGTTAGTGCAAAGCTTAAAAGAAATGAGATCATGTGGCAAGATAGCATTCTCTGCTTTTCCCTGAGGGGAAGGAGCATTACTGTTATTACTATAAGCCATTGTTACCGCTACTTCTTTGAAATAAAGTGTGACACAGTATCGTCAGCTGATACTTGTGCGATCGCAGCTATCATAAATTGTGGTTTTCCAGAATATTAATCTCTGGTTACACCATGCAGCTACCATACAAACATGTAGTGTAGATATAAAGGCAGTCCCCTAGATAAAACTGCTGCAATTTACTGCTTTACTTTGAGATTTCAGAAGGTTTTTTTTTACATGTAAATCAAAGAAGAAGTGACAGTTTAATACAGTACCAGTTTCACTTGGCAGGGGACAGTATACATTTAGTGCTTGTATCCCATAAGGCCAAATGCTAGAGTCCTTACGTTGGCTAAACTCCCACTGATAGCAACACGAGTTTTCCTAGAATAAGGACAGATTAAAAATGGAGTAAGGACTCAGGATCTGGCTCATATACTACAATGGTGTTTAAACAGTTTACACTGCATTTCAGATAAGACATTAAAACCCAAAGTTCTGTCTGTTCAGAAGGAACATTTAAGATACAATGACATTTTGCTAATTGTCCTTGGCCAAAATAATACTACTTAGCACTTACACAACACTTCTCATCCACACATCTCAAAGCATTTTACAAATCCACATTCTACAGGTGGGGAAACTGAGGCAAGAAAAGGTTGAAATGACTTGTCCAAAGTCACACAGTGAGTCAATAGCAGAATAAGGAATAAAGCCCAAGTTTCTCAAATCCTGCTGCCCTATTCATGAGAAACGCTGAGATGAAGTTGCCCAAGAGAACCAATTCCCATTCATCTATAAGTTTCATATTGGAAAATTAACTCTGAAAACTATCTTTAAATTTGGTCTGTAAAACCAATCACAGACAAACACTTTCCATCAACATATTCTCATTGCACTGATACAAAACAAAAGAACACATTTACCACAGGACATGGCCTTCAAATGGAAAACTACTTTGCATGTTTAGATCAATCTAAATCCTTTTAATACTCAATTGACTTGAACTGCTTGCATGAAATTCAATACAAGCATTCAAACACAAAGATATTTGATCTCTATTACACCAGATGACTGAAATTAACATTTTCATATCTATGAAAAACACACAAAATCACAGAGTTACACAAGTACAATTGGGTTTTTGAAACCATTAAAATGCTTCACAAATTTACATGAACAGTGAGACACTGAAAGTCTCTTACCAGATTAATTGATTTTATTTCAAAAGGACTACTTTTGGAGAACTAGTGAAGACAAATGAAGGCTGCCATGTTGCATGTTGGGGGGAGGGATAGCTCAGTGGTTTGAGCATTGACCTGCTAAACCCAGGGTTGTGAGTTCAATCCTTGAGGGGGCCACTTAGGGATCTGGGGCAAAAATCTGTCTGGGAATTGGTCCTGCTTTGAGCAGGGGGTTGGACTAGATGACCTCCTGAGGTCCCTTCCAACCTTGATATTCTATATTCTATGTATATTACAATTATTTGTGAACAGTTTCACAAAAAACATTATAGAACTGCAGAAACCAACATATTCCTAAAACTGAACTGTGCTAGGTCTGTTAAGGTGTTTGATAACAGTCACATGAAACTAACTGCAGAACTGAAAAAAATCTGCATATACCATATGATACAAGTACGTCAGTTGGATAGTGTAGGGAAAAGTTTTCCCTGACTGATTTCACCAGGACACTAATCAGTAATGCATTAATAAATAGCAAGCAGATAGAACCAGTTTCAAAACTGTGGAAAAACTTCATTTATAAACATCACAGTGCTGCATGACCACGCTGTTCAGGGTCCAAGACAAACCACAGGGCAGATGTAAGTAGGGTGTAAAAGTCCACAGAATTTATTGAGGTGGTTTTCCCTCATACCTATGGGCAAGGGTTCCTCGCAACAGCATTGTTAGGCCCCTCAGGCCTTTCTCAGCCAGCACAGACTACCCAATAATCTCTTTATAGTAGGCAAAGAAAGAATCCCATGAAGAAAAATGTAATAGCCCTGCCCCAGGCCTACCTTCCTCCCAGGGGGCCCTGGCAATCAGCAGTCTCTGCAGAGGTTCTGGGCCAGTCCTTTCCTCAGGAAGTGAAGAACAGGAGGTCTGTTCTCCTCCCTAGTCAGTCAGTTACTTCTCTTTTTAACTGCCTCTTCATTACCTGACAGCGAGTGTGAGAGTAGCAGGCTCACAGCAGCTTGTTAACCCTTGCTGGCTCAGTGTGGGGTTGATATACCCCATCCCATTCTGAACTGCATTTCATGTAACTAAGGGTACATATACATAGCAGCTGGTAGATGTAATTCCCAGCTTGGGTAGACATATGTGCACTAACAGCATGGCCACGATGGAAGCCTGGGCTAGCCACCTGAGTACATACCAATGGTGCCAGATGAGCGACTAAGCTGAGCCATCATGGCTCCACTGCTATTTTTAGTGGATTAGCTTGAGCAGAGCTACTGTGTGTACATCTGCCCCAACTGCTATGTAGACATAAGCTACATAGTATCTTTTTAGGACACACAAACTTCACAAACTCTGGGCTAGCCTCCAGTAGAGAGCTCATGTACAGTTTCTCAAATGCTTAGCTCCTTGGAACATCAGCTGCTTCTAGCACCTTAGCTAAAATTAATTCTATTTGGTTATGGTGTAAGAGCCCTCAAACGTTTCCACCTTGGGTTCTATTTACCATTAGGAATATCCAGGACAATCCCAATTATATTAGCTGAATACTTACTATCAGTCAGAATATAGAATATGCACAACCACAGTCATCTCATCTGCACTTAAAAATGCCCTTCTGTTTCTTTCTGCAAGTTTGCAATGGTGTGAGAGATGAGTGATTGAACAGCGTATCCATAGACCAGGTGGGAGAATGCCCAGAGTTTCTGTATTAGTTTGTCTCTTCCCCAATGCATTTTTGTACAGGACGAGAACACTTTATTCACAGTGAAGTTACACAGACCACACAATTGTACATTATACAATAAAGTGGTGCCATACTGAAGTGGGACTTAAGTAGATTTATATTTATATTTTCCATTTGTTAGCAAGTTGCAAAATATTCAAGGTTTATTATCTCCCCCCGAGGTCAAGGGTGGATTGTTTTATAATGGATGAGAACAAAGCATGGTCATATTGTGTGAAATCCAAGGAAAGCAAGAGATTGAGGAGAAAGATGAGTGAGGGGTATGAGTAAGCGCAAAGGAGGTCAAGGAGTGGGAATGGATGGGATCACTTGATAAGGCGGAGGACAGGTGAGGAGTCTCAGAGTCAGGGACAGGAGAGGAGTAAAACAGAGAGGTAAGTGGGAAAGGGGAGGTAATGCTGGATCCTGATGAACTTGTCTTTGAAAAATTCAGCAAGATCCTGTGAAGAGAAGGAGGGGGAGGATTTGAGGTGAGAGTCTAAAGTGGCAGATAGGCATCTGGGACAGCAGGTGTAGGAGTCAACAAGAATAGAGAAGTACTGCTATTTGTCAAGGAAGAGGAAGAGAAAACAAATGAATAGTGCAGCAAGTCCACGACTTTTTCCAGAGGCACTCATTCAACAGCATGGAAGCAGAAGTGGAGAGAGTACACATATTGGGGATAAAGCTAGATTTATTGGGACAGACTGCAGTGGGAGAGAAGGACAAAGGAGTAGAGAGTGGTGGAATGTACACAGTGGAGAGAGTCAACAGAAGAAAGGGAACAGAGAAGTGGGGCTGAGAAGTTGTGAACATTGATGGATTGGAGGTCACAGAAAGACTAGGTGGTGGAATATTGGGAAGACGGCAGTGTTGAAGGAGATAAGTTGGTGGTCAACGATCTAGAGTTCAGTGATGTAGACACCAGAGACAGAGCAGTGCTTAGTTAAGACAAGGTTTGATGAGTGGCTGTTTGGGAGAGCATGGCCCAGCATTGCAAGTCAAGTGAAGTGGCAAATGAGAGGTAGTGAAGGTTTAATAATAAATTATTAAATATGTATGATGCTGTTGTGACTGAAGTCCACAACCAGGTTCAGCCCCACTGGTCTAGCAAAGGATATCATGGAAGTTGAAATCACGAAGGTTGAAGTTCCTAGAACACCTAGCCACCCCTTCCTATTCCCAGTGTCCATATTCTAAAATATTTGACAGCTTCTATTTCAGTGTTGTCAGCTTTCTCGTACAGCTATAGATTTCAGTTATGACTATGACCAGAAGAGTGGTGCTCTTTCACATTGTATATCAGAATAATGTTAGGAGGTTTATCAACATAAAGCCTTTATTACATCCATTGGCATATGTATTAAAATCCTCCTATACGGGCACTGACTCATATTGCAGTAAATATCATACAAAGGCCAAAGATCACATACATGACTAAACTAACCTCTGCTTCATCTCCTGATTTCCAGCCTTACATCTTTTTTTTTTAAAGACTAATCAAATGTATTTCCAAGGAAGACATTTTGATTCCATTTCATTTCTCATATGCATCCTCATTGTATCCCCTCAAGGAAAAATAAATTCTTTCAAAAAAAACTATTTCAGGATCCTATTTATAGTCAACTTGACATTTTCAGCAATAGAAAGTAGTAATCCATAACATATTCCAGGATGTGCAATCAACTAGCATACGCAGAACTTTTACAATGGTTACACTTAATTAACATTTTTTTATAATTACTTCCCTTACATTTCTCTGCTTTCCCTCTTCTCCTCTCTTGCCCCCTTTTCTTCTGCTACAGGGCTTCATTCAATAACTCTCACACTCTAACTGGCCCTTAGATGCCTAAAGAATAGACAGTAGCCTGGTGTATGGTTCAACTTTGACATTTTACATAGTCACTTTTCAATTTCTTACTCAACAGATCTTCTCCTGATGTTCAACCAATGTTGTATCTGCTTGTTTTACTGGGGACAAAAGTGTTGTTGTTTTTTTTAAAATATACAGTATTTTGCTCCATACAATCACCAGAGCTAAGAGAGCAAGACCTAGATTTTATTCTGGTTTACTCAGGATCAACTAAATGGTTAATTAAATTCCAATGGCAGACCCAAATTCTGCCCTCGGTTATACCTGTTTAGGTGTAGAAAGAAGAAGAAAATGGAGTTGTGTAAGTGAGGGCTGAATCTTTACTGAAGAATCTATTTAGGTGGTGGTGCACAAGGGAGAAGCAATCAGAAACAGCTTACCTCTCTGATCTCAGGTTGAGTTTGCAGAGCTAAAGAACCCCAAACCAATAACTTTACTACTAATTAACTAAGCAAATTTCACATGCAAATCAATGCGATACAACAAAGGCAGGACACCACAATGGAGTTTTTCCTTTAATCCAGGCTTCAAAAGGGAGGCCTTCAGTGCCTGCCCAGGTCTCCTAGGGTATTTCTACAGTGCAGTTAAATATCTGCAGCTGGCCCACGTCAGCTGGCTCAGGCTTCAGGGCTGTAACATTGCAGTGTAGACATTTGGGCTTGGGCTGGAGTCCAATCTACGGGACCTGCAAGGGCTTACATTGCAGTACAGATATACCCTAAGGTAATAAGAACTTGAGTTGGCAGACCCTCAGTTTGTTAACCTAGGGCTTGAGCATCTAGACTCATTTGTAATCCCGCGCTAGGAACTGTTGAACTTTGGGCCCCAACCTGGGGCTCCAGTGTCTAAACTGTATTATGCACCCATATCCCAGACTTCCTAGCTCCTTCCCAAAATGTGGCCACTCAAGCCATTTATTTGTGGTGCAATGTGGGAAAACTTGACTGTCCACCAAATCTGACTATTCAGAGGACAATGAAAGTCATCCCATGAGATTGTGGAATACTTTTTATGGACTCCCAGAGCACAAGTCCAGTGGTGCTGCATCTACACTGCAAATAGGGTGACCAGACAGCAAATGTGAAAAACTGGGACATGGGGTGGGAGGTAATAGGAGCCTATATAAGAAAAAGACCCAAAAATCGGGACTGTCCCTATAAAGCCGGGACATCTGGTCACCCTAACTGCAAAGCAATAAGGCTTGAACCCTGGATCCTGGCTTGTCTCAGGCTCAGCCCCTCCAGCCCCCTGGGGTTCTGGGACCCTGGGTCCAAGCCTAGGTTAGCGTGATTTGTGTGTAGATGGAAGGGGGGAGGGTTATGCTTGAGCCTGAGTTCAAACCCTGGGCTTACATTACAGTGTAGACATACCCTTGGTGACTTAAGGCCAGTAGCAGGGTAGTTGTTTGAAGCACTGCTACAGGGAAGGATTGCAGGGAAGGAAGAGTGCATGAGGGAGAGAGATAGTGGGAAGAAAGGAGAGCTATAGAGAATTAAGATTTCAGAACTTGTTTTGGTTCCTATATGAATATTCAAGAGAGAACTGTCTGGACAAGGTATAGTGATCTAGTGAGCACAGAGGCTTTATAATCCCAGCATGTGTGGTGATTGGGAGATAATTACATACAGTGAAAACCTCTTCAGCCAGTCAGAGCCCAGTTTAAATCCGAAGCGTCTCTCTCTCTTTGATCCCCTCGCCCCAGTTACTATTCACACACTGAACATAGAACATTTGTAACTGAATTTCCAGTACTGGCCAGTATGCACAAGCAATTCCCTGAAAGCCAACAAAGCATCAGCCAGTCCACAATTCTAATGCCACAACACCCATACAGCAATGATTTATGGTATCATCGATCACTTTGCAGAAATATCTCAAGACCCACTACTGCTATATCCCCCCAATTCACTGTCTAATATTAACATTTGTGTGTGTCTTAACCAAGTAGTGGCCATTATTTGTCCACAACCTTAGCAAACCCAAAGTATTACCCAAGCGAACTTTCCCCTGGTGTGAATGCTTTCTCCTTTTCCAACAGGAGTTAAAAGAAATTCCCCCTCCACATTCCCAGCTCACATTTCTGGGGGGTCTATTCTGCAGCCCATGGTTCACAAGACCATGGGAGGATTTCAACCTCTAATCTGAGGACTAAATATATCAGTCTCCCACATGTGAGGGAAAGCTTCCTAAATGCCACTGATAGGTGAGTGAGTTTCAGTCCCTATTATATGGCATCACTTTCATTAGTTTACTTAGTTCTTTATAGACAGATTAGTATTAAAGTACCAGTATCTTTGAAAAATAGTGTATTTATATATATATTATTAAAGCAAAGCCAGATACAAGATTTAGGTCTTAAATCTAAATAGTAGCTTGTTTTCTTTCCTTTAAAGAAAGTTAAAATTTCTAAAATCACAAGAAGAAAACAAACTGTCCATTTTCAGAGAAACAGTGACCCGTAACTGAAATAAATTAATTTTTCTAAATTAATGCAATCATAGAATCATAGACTTTAAGGTCAGAAGGGACCATTATGATCATCTAGTCCGACATCCTGCACAATGCAGGCCACAGAATCTCACCCACCCACTCCTGTAACAAACCCCTAACCTATGTCTGAGCTATTGAAGTCCTCAAATCATGGTTTAAAGACTTCAAGGTGCAGAGAATCCTCCAGCACGTGACCCGTGCCTCACGCTGCAGAGGAAGGCGAAAAACCCCCAGGGCCTCTGCCAATCTGCCCTGGAGGAAAATTCCTTCCCGACCCCAAATATGGCAATCAGCTAAACCTTGAGCATGTAGGCAAGACTCACCAGCCAGACACCCAGGAAAGAATTCTCTGTAGTAACTCAGATCCCACCCCATCTAACATCCCATCACAGGCCATTGGGCATATTTACCGCTAATAGTCAAAGATTGATTAATTGCCAAAATTAGGCTATCCCATCATACTATCCCTTCCATAAACTTATGGTTTTGTCAACACTAGAAACCTAAGCTGAGGCATATTAGGTTGACTCACAGCCACCGCAGTCGAATGTCCACACTATCCTCCCCGGGACAGTGGTGCACATCCTAACCAGGAGCGCTTCCACCAACCCAAGAGGGGCAGCATGGGCAGAGGTGAAAGTAAGCCGGTACGGTCCGGCACGCTGTGCTGGACTGGACCGGCTTCTCCGGCAGTGATTTAAAGGGCCCAGGGCTCCCCACAAAGGCCGGAGATCCAGGCCCGTCAAATCACCGCTGGAGCCCTGGGATCCCAGCAGCTGGGCTCTGGCGGGGATCCACATCTTTATGTGTATATAATCCTCTGTAGGTACTCAATTTGTTTGATCTACCATTATATTAAATAAAATATTAAATTAATAAATTATATTAATTACTATAAATCACAAATACACACTATTATGATCAGTCTTATCTCTATGGATCTGTAGCCAGAAACCTCCGTTGTTGCACAAACAAAATGTCCCCTTGAAATCAGTGATGAAATTACAAAGGATGAATATAGGCAAACGACACAGGAATGTAGGGGCAAGATTAGAAAGGCAAAGGCACAAAATGAGCTCAAACTAGCTACAGGAATAAAGGGAAACAAGAAGACTTTTTATCAATACATTAGAAGCAAGAGGAAGACCAAAGACAGGGTAGGCCCACTGCTCAGTGAGGAGGGAGAAACAGTAGCAGGAAACTTGGAAATGGCAGAGATGATTAATGACTTCTTTGTTTTGGTCTTCACCAAGAAGTCTGAAGGAATGCCTAACATAGTGAATGCTAATGGGAAGGGGGTAGGTTTAGAAGATAAAATGAAAAAAGAACAAGTTAAAAATCTCTTAGAAAAGTTAGATGCCTGCAAGTCACCAGGGCCTGATGAAATGCATCCTAGAATACTCAAGGAGCTAACAGAGGAGGTATCTGAGCATCTAGCTATTATCTTTGGAAAATCATGGGAGACAGGAGAGATTCCAGAAGACTGGAAAAGGACAAACATAGTGCCCGTCTACAAAAAGGGAAATAAAAACAACGCAGGAAACTACAGACCAGTTAGTTTAACTTCTGTGCCAGGGAAGATAATGGAGCAAGTAATTAAGGAAATCATCTGCAAACACCTGGTAGGTGGTAAGGTGATAGGGAATAGCCAGCATGGATTTGTAAAGAACAAATCTTGTCAAACCAATCTGATAGCTTTCTTTGATAGGATGACGAGTCTTGTGGATAAGGGAGAAGCGGTGGATGTGGTACACCTAGACTTTAGTAAGGTACTTGATATGGTCTGGCATGATATTCTTATTGATAAACTAGGCAAATATAACTTAGATGGGGCTACTATAAGGTGGGTGTATAACTGGCTGGATAACCGTACTCAGAGGGTAGTTATTAATGGTTCCCAATCCTGCTGGAAAGGTATAACGAGTGGGGTTCCGCAGGGGTCAGTTTTGGGACCGGCTCTGTTCAATATCTTCATCAACGACTTAGATATTGGCATAGAAAGTACGCTTATTAAGTTTGCAGATGATACCAAACCGGGAGGGATTGCAACTGCTTTGGAGGATAGGGTCAAAATTCAAAATGATCTGGACAAATTGGAGAAATGGTCTGAGGTAAACAGGATGAAGTTTAATAAAGACAAATGCAAAGTACTTCACTTAGGAAGGAACAATCAGTTTCATACATACCGAATGGGAAGAGACTGTCTAGGAAGGAGTATGGCAGAAAGGGATCTAGGGGTTATAGTGCACCACAAGCTAAATATGAGTCAACAGTGTGATGCTGTTGCAAAAAATGCAAACGTGATTCTGGGATGCATTAACAGGTGTGATGTGAGCAAGACACGAGAAGTCATTCTTCCGCTCTACTCTGCGCTGGTTAGGCCTCAACTGGAGTATTGTATCCAGTTCTGGGCACCGCATTTCAAGAAAGATGTGGAGAAATTGGAAAGGGTCCAGAGAAGAGCAACAAGAATGATTAAAGGTCTAGAGAACATGACCTATAAAGGAAGGCTGAAAGAATTGGGTTTGTTTAGTTTGGAAAAGAGAAGACTGAGAGGGGACATGATATCAGTCTTCAGGTATCTAAAATGGTGTCATAAGGAGGTGGGAGAAAACTTGTTCATCTTAGCCTCTAAGGATAGAACAAGAAGTAATGGGCTTAAACTGCAGCAAGGGAGGTTAGGTTGGACATTAGGAAAAAGTTCCTAACTGTCAGGGTGGTTAAACACTGAAATAAATTGCCTAGGGAGGTTGTGGAATTTCCATCTCTGGAGATATTTAAGAGTAGGTTAGATAAATGTCTATCAGGGATGCTCTAGACAGTATTTGGTCCTGCCATGAGGGCAGGGGACTGGACTCGATGACCTCTTGAGGTCCCTTCCAGTCCTAGAATCTATGATTCTATTATGATCAGTCTTATCTCTATGGATCTGTAGCCAGAAACCTCCGTTGTTACACAAACAAAATGTCCCCTAGAAATCAGTGAGAGTTTTGACAGAGTCAGGCCTATGGGATCTGGTATTGTCTAATAGTCCAATCCTTTGAAGTGTTGAGCATCTCCTGCAGAGGGCTGGTGAATACTTACACACTTAGGGTATGTCTACACCCAGCTGCTAGTTCGGCGGCTGGGAATCGAAGTTCTGGGTTCGACTTATCGCGTCTTGTCTGGACGCGATAAGTCGAACCAGGAAGTGATCGCCGTCGACTGCGGTACTCCAGCTATACGAGAGGAGTACCGCAGCGTCGACGGGGGAGCCTGCCTGCCGCGTGTGGACCGAGGTAAGTTCGAACTAAGGTACTTCGACTTCAGCTACGTTATTCACGTAGCTGAAGTTGCGTACCTTAGTTCGAATTGGGGGGTAAGTGTAGACCAGGCCTTACACTCACAGGAGATGCTCAGCAACTTGTAGGACCCAGGCCCAGATTCTCAAAGATATTTAGGCTCCTCACTTCCATAGGTCAGCGTCCTTCCCCAGATCTGCTTATAGGACTGCTTCCTTTCCCAGATCTGAAGAGCTCTGTCTAGCTCAAAACTTGTACCTTCCACCAATAGAAACTGGTCCAATAAAAGATATTACCTCACCCATCTTGCCTCTATCACAACAATAAGTCAGCTGATAAAAAACATACTGTTAAAAAGACTTAATCTTCTGCAATATTAAAAATAGCAATCTTTTAAAAAGGGTAAGACTTATAATATAGACTCCCTTGCAAAAGACTCCTTCCAGTCTCCTACTGCAAGGTAATTGACCCTTGATTTTCATTATGCTTTTGGCTTGGGACACATAACTCATTTTGTGGTCAATTATCTCACTGTAGTGTCCATAACAGTGGTTTGTGTAAAGTGATATTGTGGGTATAACCAAATTTGTTAAGGTCTCACTGAGCATGGGAATACAAGCCTATGCTTAGGGTAACTGACAATCTACCCAATATAATTATCAGAACTTGGGGAGAGATGCATTTTTCTCCTGGAAAATGATCAAAATGTAAATGGATGGTGCTAATATTAGAACAACCCCAAGTTCCTGTATTTCAAGGATACAGTTCCGCAAACTGGTCATTTTAGGGGCCTTTACCTAATCCATCAGACCTACCTGTCCCCAGGTATTGATCTCTCCTTACCGTTTGTCCATTTGCCACATAGTGAATTGTTTTAATTTGCAAATGATGAGCTGAGAGTTTTGAGAAGGAAGTTTTCTGAAGATGTCTGTATGGCAGAATGTACCTTTGTATTCACTCCCCACATACCAGTGTAATAATCTTTGAACAAAATATGCCTTGTAAGGTATCATTTGAAAACTAATTTGCTGTCAATAATGTCATGGTGAAATGTATGTAACATTATAGGTAAAGATATGAACATAAGCCAAAATCATGACTGAAGTGTGTTTACCAGACAAGCCTGGGGAGTGGGTAAATCTGCTTCTCAAAGACAAAGGACAAGCTGATGCCTCTAAGCCAGGTGTCTTCAAAGCTGATGGGCCATCATGTGGCCATTCTTTGGCATGGAAGGGGGGCAGGAACAAACAGTTCTACAACTTCTTTCATCACTAGACTCCTTGACTCCAATTTCACAGCTGGAATTAACTTTAACCTTCAGGAAAATGCATTTCAAAGGGCTACTGAACTATAAAAGTGAGGGGGGAAATATTCCAAGTTCTCTCCCTATCCATCTTTTTCCTTGACACCTCAAATGACAAAGGAAACAGCAGTTAGACTTTGGGAGCAGATCCTGGCTGAGAGATTGGCCATGGAAACATGTGGTAAGGGCCTTCACCTTGAATCAAGTCTAGTTTGGTAAATTTAGTACTAGGAAGTGTTTTATCTTTATTTCTCTTGTAACCATTTCTGACTTTAATGCCTTATACTCACATAAAACCCTGTCTCCTTGTAGTTAATTAAAGAATAAAACAAGTTTATTTAAGACGAATCCAGTTTTCTTTGGTAACTTCATTTGAGGTAGCAGACTGTTGTATGTTGATCTCCTTAGAGGGGCAATGGATCTAATATATCTGGACTGTCCAGGAGAGGGTTCGACAGTGCAGAACACACATTTAGGAGGAAAATCCGGGACTGGGAATGTACTGGGGGTCGCCCTGCAAGTGGTAACCAAGGTTGGTGGAAGCCAGTGTGTGACTGATGTGTGGCTGGCAGACTGCTATGCACAGATACTCTGTGTGCTACCTGCATGCTGTTTGTGAGCGGCCCAGCTGGGAGCTGTAGGAGAGAAGCATTGAGAGGCACCCGAGTTTGCAAGGCAGGGGTGACACAGCCCCTCATTGATCTGGATTGCACTATGGAATGTCATAGTGGGATTTTAGGAAATACCAATTCAGAGCGGTGATGTGTGAGTTACACAGGGAGAATGTTAGGCAGGTATAGGGGAGACAAGATACCTTCAAGTAGGCAACCTGCATGTCACAGGTTCAGTGAAAGCTCATATTCATGGTAGCCTCATCTCCTAACTGCAGTCAGTTATTGTGCAAGGAAGATTCAACCCTACATTCTTTTCCCTCCTCCTCTAGAGTGCTTATGTTTTTGAAGCAACTGCAAGTATGATTGGGTTAATCTTTGTTAATTTTTATTCTGTGCGTCTGTGTTGAAAACAATCTTTTTAAAAAAAAAATAGGTGTGGGGTGAGTAAGCTTGTATTATTTGACAATTGGCTTCTCTTAGATTTATTTAGAAACTATAGCCTGTAAGTGATTAGACAGGTTGTGAGAGAAAGTGAGAATTTCCCACCATTGTGATTTGTGTACCCATTTTATTTATTTCCCATATTCCCACTTTTCTAGTATTATCTATGATTGTTAAAGGTGGAAGATGTCTCCTTGTTGGGAAGCTATGGAAAGGGTGAGGTGGGTGGGTAAGGAAACTGAGTTAGTGGGTTTGATAAGACTGCCAGTACAATTCTCTATAGATAAAGGTGAACCTTGAGAATAGAAGCAGGCAATGAGTTTTAGGTTTCTTTGGCAAATTCCTTTGGCTGCCACTGAAAAAAATTCACATGGCCAAGATGAAACAGATATGATGGATTCCATCACAACAAGGTTTTAGCTGGGTTAAGAGATTGTTGTGACTAAGGTAGAACCATTTCTGAATTCTATCACGTGGTGTCACCAATATCTGATAAATATCACTATGACCTGGTCAGATGATGCATACTTTTGGCATAGTTGGTTCCAGATGGCAATCCATCAGCCTCCTTTATAACAAATGAGGGAAAGATAATTGGTTTTATTTTTCATCCTGTGTGAGCTGGATAGCCATGGAGATGAGTTATTCAAGCACATGGCTCACGAGTTTGACTCTGGGACAGAATCAGATTTATGGTTCTGAGGGTTCACAGACCACCAATGTTAGCAGAGTTGAAAACTCTCAATTGATTTCACTCAGCTGACATTAATCTGTGAATGATGGCTGGCACTAATATTCAAGGGCATTTTACTGTGTGTTCCAACATGAGCTCAGTTTGGCTGGGCACTTGGCCTCCTGAAACTGATGGACCATCTGGGTTTTAGGCAGAGGATCAAAGGGAGCTCCTGCAGATTCCCATCCTGGTCTGTGGCTCTGGGTTTAGCTATTTCAGATATTTGGGTCACTCCTATTGGGTGCTCAGATGATCACCTCCTTTGGGTGTTCTCACAGAGCTAGGATATTAGATCACAGCCTTGAAGGCTTTCAAAAGTCAAATTTTGTATTCTCCACACTATCTGAAACATATCTAATTGTCTTTTTGCATCCAATATGTCAGTCAGTTCACCAACAGTTATCATCACCTGTTAAAGGTGGGCTCCTCACCATGCCCTCCTTGCCTTTGATTAGCAGAGGTCATTATGATTTAACAGGGAATTTGTCCAGATGTACTGAAGAGGTATGACTAAGGCAAAAAGTTGCTGTTCTCAGCCAATAGGGTGACCAGATGTCCCCATTTTATAGGGACAGTCCCGATATTCAGGGATTTTTCTTATATAGAGACCTATTACCCCCCACCCCCGTCCCGATTTTTCACACTTGCTATCTGGTCACCCTATCAGCCAAGGGCACTGCAAGGAACTGTCCACCTGAACTCTTTCTGCTAATGAACAGCTGGACACTCTGAACTGCCTTGCTCCAGCAGTACTTCCTTCAGTTGATTATTGTGATGAACTTGTGACATTCTTTGCAAATAAAAAGATAAACTCTGGGCTGCTTTTCTCCAGCCTTCATGATAAGAGCTGCAGGTTTTCACTGGAATGTCATCCAATGGCTACATTTGATTGAATTCCTGGTGAAGCTGCTAAATGTCCTCCAAGATCCCCAAAGTCCACTGCTCTATGGCTCTGTCCCTACTACATCCTGGCTGCTTAAGATAAGTAGGGTAGCTGTGCTGTTATTAAGACAGGCATTACCAAAGACCTCAGTTAGCAATGGCAAGATGCTGACCATCCTTCAAAGTACATCCTTCCTCAAGAAAAGAAAGGTTACTTACCTTACAATAATTGGAGTTCTCTGAGATGTGTGTATCATCGTGCCTCAGTGGGTCACAACTGAGAATACCAAATTCAGGACACACTACTGAGAAATAGGGCAGACACCCCCCAAAACTGTTGGTTATTCTCCCATAAGATATACCAGACCAGCAACAAAAGTAAACTTCTGTTTCACCACACTGGCTAACAAGAAGTCAGAAAAGCAGCCTCCTTAGGTATTCCAGTCCTCGTATCACCCCCCAAAACACTAGACTTAATGATGAGTGGTTATTTAAAACCAATTTCATCAACCAAAGAGTTCTTCTGATCCCAAAGGACCAGCCACATACCAAGGTCAATATATAACTCAGATCTCACCCAATAATCATGCTGTTACCAATACATACAATAATTGCAAAGTTCTTGGATCAGGCTTAAAGCAGTGATGAAATAAACTGCTAGCTTGTTAAGTCTCTGGTTGCTTCCAAATGATTTGCAAGATCCTCAGTTCCTTGGTTAGAATGCTCCCATTAGTATAAATTCATAGTCCGGAGATTAGAGCAGGAAAGAAGCAAAATGGAGATGTTTCCAGGGCCTTTTATAGTTTCTGCCATGTGAAGGAAAACCCATTGTTTCAAACAAAGCCCTCAGCACAGCTTGTGGAAAAATACAGGTAACAAAATGGAGTTTAGGGTTACGTGATTTAGTCACATGCCCTTGCATGCTTCGCTGAATCATAGCAGAGGCCATTACACATACTCTAGTTAGAACATTCACATGAAAGTCCATTAGGAGTGGCTGGGCTTCTTCCAGGTCCATTGTGTTCATTGATGAGCCATGAACTTGAATATTCCATTCACAATGTGCTGGCCAGACTGGATGCAAATTACCTTGTGGGTAATGATACGTGCATACAAATAGGATATTCATATTCAGCAAACCATAACTTTTCTATTGACACTTTACTTGACACACTTTGTACAAGATTTGTTGTGATTATATAATAGTAGTAGCAACAATGACCTACATGGTCATATTTTAATCATATAACATCACAGTGTGGTCCTATGGGAATTCACTGTGGGTGCAAATGTGCTCCATGCGGCCAGGACTGGAAGCTCTTCAATAGTAGTGTCTTTTAGTCTAGGCCTGCACTTGCACCTCCTCATGTTTTCAACTGAGGGCACAAAAGGGTGTGTATGTGACCACCTCTCCAGTTCCAACTCTACAGAGCATCCCATGATGATCTGAGCAGAGTATAAGGAGGACGGGTTGTGAATACCTGCAGGAACCATACATACATCTCGAAGAACACTAGTTTCTACAAGGTAAGTAACCTTCCCTTCTTCTTCGAGTGCTGGTCCCTGTAGGTATTCACTGTGGGTGACTCCCAAGCAGTGCTCATTGGAGGAGGAAGGTGGGAGGAAGTATGTTGTTTCACCACCTGGGCTCTCATTGAATGGGCCCTGACAGTTTGAGAAGGAGGGGCTTTTCAAAATAAGATCATAGCAAAGGATGATGCAGGAAGAAATCCATATAGTCTTTGGGAAGAGATTGCTATCCCCTTCATTCTTTTGGCAATAGTGACAAACAACCTTGGATACTTCCGAAAGGGTGACATTCTGTGCAGGTAGCAGGCTAGAGCCGTACACACACCCAGGGAATGGAGCCTTGTCTCCTCCAAGCTGTGGGGGACTTAGGGTAAAAACACCAGAATGTGAACAGTCTGGTTAAGGTGAAACTCAGAAGGCACTTTAGTTATGTAGTCATAACGAAACCTCATCCTCATGAAAAACTGTAACCAGCAGATCTGCCACAAGGGCCCCAAGCTCTTTAATCCTTCTAGCAGAGGTTATTGCTGTTAAGAAGGTAACTTTCAAAGAAAGGTGAAGGAAGGAACAGGAGCCAAGTGTTCAAACAGTGGTCCTATGGGAGTGGAGAGGACGAGGTTCAGATCTCAAGCAGGGATTAGTTTTGAAACTGGAGGGACTATCCTTATAATGCCCTTCAGGAACTTTGTAGTTGTAGGGAGAGTAAAGACTGAGTATCACCTGTGGGTGAGCACTTTTCACAAAGCGATTACTCTATATCTGACCTGTCAGTCCTTATCCTCAAAGGAAACCTGCACAACACTTTCAAGAGATGAGCCTGGGAGCTTAAATTTATTACTCTGCCGGACACCAAAAATCATGGACTGAACAGATACTTTTTTGTCCTATGACTACAGAAGTGCAAATGGGTCACTCTACCTTGAATGGACCCTTACAATATATGCTACCTACTGATGCTAAACAATCTGTTCCACCTTGTATTTTGCTGTGACATTGGGAGTTCCTTTCCTTGACCTGAAGAAGAGCTCTCTGTGACTTGAAAGCTTGTCTCTCTCACCAACAGAAGTTGGTCCAATAAAAGGTATTATCTCACCCACCTCATCTCTCTAATATCCTGGGACCGACAAGGCTACAACTATTGTCCAATGGTGGGGCTAGCAGCCACACAGGATCTAGTTCCAGCTGATTGGGAATGTGGAGAGATGGGAAACAAAAGGGATGAAGCTGGTCCTCCAGTTCCCGGCTGGGTTCCAGAACCAGTGAATAATGAATAATGGTTTGATTGGGTTGGGACCTCCTGCAGCAGGATTAATTCTGAGAAAATCAGAGACTCCAGGTCCTCATATATAGCTAAGTCCTCCAGAGGAGCACAGCACGGCCCCTCTGAGGTGAACTGCCCAATGTCTTGGGCTTTGTCTGGACCCTCAGTGCAGTCTCGGAGGTGGCAAATCTGCGCACGGGCCGTACCATCGAAGATAACCCTTTGACCTTATGCAGTACCGGTGCTAACCGTCCTTCAGCGTGTGGTTTCGGGACACTAGAAGCTCCTGGTACCATTGATGCCACCTTTCCTCTATGAGCTCTTTGTGGTCTCATTCCAGGGCGTGGAGTTTTGGGTGGTGCCAGAGATGGGGAGAGGATCCTTTTTCAAGGATCTGAGTGAAGACTTGTCCCTCTTCTTGTGTTTGCCCTTGTCCTCCTCATGCTTCCTTTTCCAGGAGTCTCTGTGCTTGGTTGAGGACTCTGAATCGCGGGTGTCAGATGCCAGTGTATTGCTGCCCAGTGGTTCTGCATGGGTGGAAGGAGAACAGGAGGGCTCAGGATCCAAGCAGAATTTCATGGAGAGACCCACAAGGTATTTTTGGAGCTTAAGTTCACGAGACTGCTAGGTACATAGATGGAAAGCACTGCAGATGCTGCACCTCAAGGAGATGTGGGCCTCCCCAAGGCACTAGAAACAGGTGTCACTCACTGGGAAGAGCCAGGGGCAGGCCAGGCCAGGCCTAAAGCCTGGTACACGTGGGGGATAATAAGTACCCCAAACAAAAGGGAGGGGAGAGGAGGGGAGGGGGACCGCCGATCTCCAACTAAATAACTAGCAGTAAAACTAAATTATTCACAATATTTACAGATTCTATTCAGGAGTAATGAAGAAGAGAACAATGGACATAGAAGGTTCCAACCCAGACCATGAGAGGAAGAAAAGGAACTGGAGAGGTGATCAGTGCATGCCATCTTTTATGTCCTCCGCTGAAAGCACAAGGAGGCAGAAGGCATGAGCACAGACCAATGGACACTGTTAAAGAGTTTCTAGCCCTATGTGCATGGAGTGCATGGGCAGCCACAGTGAATACCCGTAGGAACCAGCACTTGAAGAACAATCATCTCTTCACACTGGAATGCTTGTCAGTTACTGCTTAGTCTGAAGCTTTCCATTCAGGGAAAAGTGATTGAGCAGCTGGTGAATGTTCATTTCAAAGCATCAGACATACCAGGCAGGTTTCAGTCTTCCTTTGACATGGACGTTGTACTTCTCAAGGTCATGCATGATCTCCGTGGGTTTAGTGTGGGGGTCAATGGGCCATGTTAGTTTTGGTGGAGTCAGGCCTGCCGATGGGGCGGGGAGGGAGGGCAAATGGAGGAATTGCCCAGGGGCCTGGGCAATTTAAAAGGGGGTCCTGGGCCCTTTTAAATAGCTCGGGCAGGCCGCAGGGCCCCTAGGCATGCTTGGGGTGGTACCGGCAGCGGTGAAGGCAGCTGGGCGTACATGTGGAAGCCCTGGCCGTGCAGGAAGAGCATGCCCAGCAGCGCAGCTGGCGGCAACTCACTGGGCACCAGCCAGCACAGGTGCAGCACCACCCAAATGTCAGGCAGACTGCGTCTGCGCGGGTGTGGCTTGTGCGTGTGTGCACCAGCCGCCTCACGTGGTCCAGCTCCACGCCTATGTGGCGACGCCACCCTGGGCCTGGGGGCCCATTGACTCTTCTGGCCTGGGGCCCAGAATTGCCTGGGTGGAGTTCTCAGGCACTTTTGATATAATTCACCATGGTTTGGTGTCTTGGTCACTGAGGGACAATGCTATTCTCCAGTGGTTCTATCCATACCCAGAATATGAGACAATCAGTGGTGTTAGGTAATTGTGTGCCATTACCAAAAATGATTTGAAGTTTGGTGTCCCTTGTGGTTCTATCCTTTATCCCATGTTGTTTAATGTACACATTAAGCCTCCTGGTAAGGTAATTTGGAAATACAAGGCAAATCATCATCAGTATGCCAGTCATATATAACCATGTATCTCTTGCTCCATGGACCTTCAAGTTCAGTCTCTGCACTGAAAGAAAGCTTAAGCAATATTGTCAGTTGAATGCTTAGCGGCTACATGGTCCTCAATCCTGAGAAGACAGAGGAGTTAATTTACGAGAAGCTTCCTCCTCCTCCTCAACGTCCCTGTTTCCTGCGTATAGTCATTCACAAGTGGTGAGTCAGGGTAAGAGAATGTGGATGTCACATCTGACCCTGCCCTTTCCATGGCAAGCAATACACTCTATTGTGGGTCTTTCCCTGACATGTATCTTTGATTACATATTGCCCACTGTTTAAGGATCCCATCATTACATCTGACACCAGCAGGTGATCACACTTCTGCTCCGGTGTGATGTTGTCTAATTAAAATATAATTATGCAAACCATTGTTACTACCACAGCTATATAATTGCAGCAAATCATATACAAAATATAACACATGGCCAGAAAGGGTTAGGCAGCTTGCAGGCTGAATGACCCAGAGCCCACCTTTCAAGTCATGTTAGAAAGGTATTCGAATGGTAATTAAGGCCATTCATGGTAGATAGGCTAGAACTTTGAAATGCAAACCTATATTGTTAGAAGTTAGAAGATATACTAACTGTGTGTATCTTTGATGCTAGCCATTTAAACAAGCAATTCCTCTCTGTCACTATAACTATTAATTCAGAGATCAAAAGGGAATATTAACATTTAGATGAAACTTGGGTAAAGTAATGTCATTGTTTACATATCTCTTTGAATTTTGTGATAGGGCAACTTATCCATTAGGCAGCCTATGTTAATTTGTGTAACTAATTACTAGTGATGTTTAGAAAACAGACGATTACATCAAAAGCCTATTGTTTACCCAGGACTGTGTGGTAAAATGAAGGCTAGAAAACTGTATAAAAGACCATTGGGTCCTGATACTTTTATCTCAGATCTGCTTGAGGTTTCATGCAGGGGAAGCCTAAGACACAAGGACTGAGATCCTAGTTCTAACTGGACAATACTGAAATATAAACATTGGTCTATAACCTATGAACTATTTCTGAAAGAACTCTTTGCAACTGTGACGGGTTGGATCACAGAAACCCCCTTGGGAGCTGCCACCCGATGTGCAAAGACTACTCCTGCTTCTGTTTTCCCTGCCAGCTCAGGACTCCAGCACCCTGTCTTGCTGAGCAAGACACTCCAGTCTGGCTCCAACACAGACCCAGGGTCTGAATTACTTGTCCCAAAGCTGCAAGTTTACCTGAAAACAGCTCATAGAAGTGTGCTTGTCTTTAGCACACAGATGCCCAACTCCCAATGGGGTCTAAACCCAGATAAATCCGTTTTACCCTGCATAAAGCTTATGCAGGGCAAACTTATAAATTGTTCGCCCTCTATAACACTGATAGAGAGATATGCACAGTTGTTTGCTCCCCCAGGTATTAATACATACTCTGAGTAAATTACTAAATAAAAAGTGATTTTATTAAATACAGACAGTAGGATTTAAGTGGTTCCAAGTAGTAACAGACAGAACAAAGTAAGTCACCAAGCAAAATAAAATAAAATGCGCAAATCTACGCCTAATCAAACTAAATACAGATAATCTCACCCTCAGAGATGCTTCAGTAAGTTTTTCTCAGACTGGACACCTTCCAGGCCTGGGCACAATTCTTTCCCCTGATACAGCTCTTGTTGCAGCTCAGGTCATAGCTAGGGGATTCTTCATGATGGGTCCTCTCTCCCTCTGTTCTCTTCCACCCCTTTATATATCTTTTGCATAAGGCGGGAACCCTTTGTCCCTCTGGGTTTCCACCCCCCCTCACTGGAAAAGCACCAGGTTAAAGATGGATTCCAGTTCAGGTGACAGGATCACATGTCACTGCAAGACTTCATTACTCACTTGCCAGCACACACATATACAGGGAGACTCACATGTAAACAGCCATCTGCAGACAATGGGAGTCATCAAGATTCCAAACCATCATTAATGGCCCACACTTTACATAATTACAATAGGCCCTCAGAGTTATGTTTTATATTTCTAGTTTTAGATACAAGCGTGGTACAGTTCTACAAATAGGATGATCACACTCAGTAGATTATGAGCTTTGTAATGATACCTTACAAGAGACCTTTTGCACAAAGCATACCCCAGTTGCATTATATTCACTTATTGTCAAATTTTTATAAAATATCCCAGTTACATTATATTCACTTATTATCATGTTTTTATAAAACCATATAGACTGCACAACGTCACAGCAACTACAAATCTCACCATCTCTGCTATGAATCTGAACCTCAAGAATTGAACTCATGTCTGTATGTATACTGATCTTTTAACCATATGTGTCACCATATGTGACACCCTACGCCCCTCCTCCCCCCATGTTCATCTTTATAAAATGATTTTATGGTATCCAATGCAAAGTTTGTCATGTTAGGTGTCTTCGTAAGGCTCATGATGCACTGAGCATGGTTGTTATAGTGATGTTACAGTAATGTTATAGGTTATAATTTCATATATATAGTTATGAGGCTGAAAAAGTATCCTCATGGCTTAAAGCAAGCCCAGGCAAAAACTTTCCAAGAACTTAGAGGCAGTTCACACCTCATCAGGGCAGGTATGGGACAAACCCAGCCCAGCCTCACAGGAACAAAGGACACTGGCCTAGGCAGCAACAAAAGAATCTGTTAAACTCTAGAGGCAGTCACCCCCCCTTCCTTTGGTCAGTTTGGAACTGCAATGAGGTAATGCTCACCTGACTCTGAAGGGGAAGGGCAAAGCCAAGAGGAAAGAAAGGACATGATAAAAGGGAGAGACATTAGCCATGCTCTCTCTCTCTCTCTCTCTTCCACCTAAATCTACAGACACCACACCAAGCGACTGAAACACTGATCAAATGAGAGAGCCTGGCTGAAGAGCAACCAGCTAGCCTGTGGTGAGAAGATTCTAAATTTGTAAGGACATTGAAAGTGTTAAGATCAGCTTAGAATGTGTTTTGCTTTTATTTCATTTGACCAAATCTGACTTCTGCTTTGACTTTTAATCACTTAAAATCTATCTTTATAGTTAATAAATCTGTTTGTTTATTCTACCTGAAGCAGTGTGTTTGGTTTGAAGCGTGTCAGAGACTCCCCTTGGGATAACAAGCCTGGTACATATCAATTTCTTTGTTAAATTGATGAACTCATATAAGTTTGCAGCGTCCAGTGGGCATAACTGGACACTGCAAGAAGGAGGTTCCTAGGGTTCTGTCTGGGATTGGAGATATTGGCTAGTGTCATTCAGTTGCACAATCTAAGGAGCAGTTTACATGCCAGAGGCTGTGCGTGAACAGCCCAGGAGTGGGGGTTCTCACAACAGAGCAGGATAAGGCTGGCTTCCAGAGTCAAGGATTGGAGTGACCTAGCAGATCATCGGTCTAGACAACACCAGCGGGGAACGTCACACCATACTCTCTCTCTTTTCTTTTTTAATAAATTTTAGTTTAATTAATAAAAATTGGCATATCCTTCGACCCGTGCTGCTTCCCACAGCCCCCATTGGCCTGGAACGGCAAACTGCAGCCAGTGGGAGCTGCGATCGGCCAAACCTGCAGACGCTGCAGGTAAACAAACGATCCCGGCCTGCCAGCAGATTTCCCTGATGGGCCACGTGCCAAAGGTTGCCAATCCCTGATCTGGAATATTCATTAATCTGGGAGGTAATGTGTCCAATCCTTTGGGACTGGTAGAACTTTTTCTTTTATGTGATGAAACAAGATTTTCAGAAATCTCCATCATATTTGACTTGGGTACCTGGATGGAGACCTGACGCTGGGTTACTTCAAGGGAACTGTGTTGTTTGGACTTCTGAGTAACCAGTAAGGTATAACAGAAGCTGTTTAGGGCTGGCTTGGTAAATCTAAGTATTAAATTATCCACCAGTTTTGGGGTTTGTCTGCCCCATTCTTTGCAGTTCACCCTAATTGAGTGACCTCAACTGGCTCCCCACTAGAACTTTGGTCACATCCGGTGAGACCGGTGCTGCAGAATTTGCTGCAGAATTTGCTCCCTCCTACATATCAGTAATTTTTGTCCCTCCTCTCTCCTAAACCCACCGTGAGGGGCCCCTTCCAATACACTCAAAGGTGGTGTTAGAACCACCACTCGATTCTATGACACTCTTCCCTTTTTCCTTTTAACTTAGAAGCCCTCATTTGTTGATGTGTGTTTACCTTTTAAGAGGGAGATATTTTACTATGTCTCTATTATACTACATTTGTTTATACTCTATTGTACAATGCCCCACGTGTGGGTGGAGGGGAGGAGGGGTAGCTACTCATTTATGTAATCCTACTGCTACTCTTACTAATCGGTTCAGAAAAGCAGGATTCTGAAATACATATTAAAAATTTTACCATCCATTGCCCCCAACTCTTGCATGCATTTGATAGGTGGAGCTGTTCAACACCAAAGGTCATTTAAAGTCCTTCTACGTCAAAGCAGGTATTTTAGTGCCTACACTGCACTTTATACTTGTGTATTAGACAGTGAACTCTTCACATTACATGCTGCTTTGCCGATTCCGCTCACAGCTATGAGACAGCAAAGTCAGCCAAACAGTGCTGAGATGCCATGATCCCACTAAACTGTTGTCTCCTAGGCGATTCAATTCCTTATTCTCCCAGTACCTGGATTTTATAGTGCAGCCTCAGGAAGGAGGATCCATTCAACCGTGCACTGCAAATAGTTTGAATTTTAAATCAGTTTCCAATGGCTTCATCCAATTTTGCGATGATGTCAAGTTTCAACATTTAAAACTCTTATTGGGTTTCATTTGGAAATTACAGTTCAATATATATAGAATTAGGACAAGTACATTGTGTACATATAAAATTTACATTTTGCTATATATATTATTTCTATAGAGCTACTTTTATACAGTCATTTCAATGCTGTAATTTTTTTCTGATCTGCTTTATATACAATTTTGCAGGAAGTTAGTGATGTGAGAACATTCAAAACAGCTCAAAAACATGTTTTGAAAGTTCATTTTATGCTCAATAAATTCTACAAATTTTGAAAGCAAACATGATAAGCGTTTGATCATTTCAAAGTACTGAGGGACGTGTACTTTGCCATTTGAATTTTAACGTATACATCCCAGACCTAGTGAAGTCCTGTGTTAGCTGCCTTGTTCTGCAGTCTGTCTTCGAATCCTCTTAGGAAACTCAGGAATACCCACAAACAATAGAATTAAAAATCTCTCTTTAGGACTGGCAAACCATTCAAAGTTCTGTCTAGCTGCTTAGCATAGACTGAGCTAGGCCTCAATAAGAGAATAGGCCCCTAAAGAAGCAATAATTTTCAGATTGTTGTGTACAATGCAGTGATAAAGCTCCCTGTCACATTTTTCTTCCCAGTTACTGAAGCTCCCATTCAGATGAATTGTCACAGCTTCTTCAATCCAAACAAGCACCCTTCCGGCCTTGTTTGCATTAAAATGTGATAAAACTAAAGGTGACTTTAGCACAGCTGTGCAGAAAACTGGATTAGGTCAAAGTGACAGAGTTTGTTAGGGCTTGCCACAAAGGTAGTTCAAGATTTGTCTAGAGTGCTAATGTGGGAGAAGCAAAGGTTTCTTAAACCCAGACATTTGTAATAAGGCTACAAACAAAAAAAATACTATTTCTTTTTCAGTCAAGCATAATTCCCAATGGCAGTAGGCCCACTTGTTGACCTGTTGTCACAGAAAAAATTGGAATGGCACAGCAAAACAAAGTGCCTTTTACTTTTTGTCATTCATTTTGGCCATCATACAGAAATCAACACTGCTGACAATTTGCAAAGCACCCAAAAGGCGAAGGTCTAGCATCCTGACAGTATGTTTCAGTTACAGCCTCTCCAGAATTTTGTGATGAGTTCTTGAAATATAAAATGTTATGTAAACCTTTGTTGGAAAGTAGTAAGAAAGCAGCATTTTGCTTATTCACGATGAATTATTGATAATCAGTCTTTCAGCAAAGGAGGCATTTTCACTTCAGATTTCTATCTCACTCAAAAAAGAAAAAAAATTGCACCCTCTGCATGCCACCTGCTGGCAATTTTTTGTATATGGCTAAGAAGAGGGCACTGTATACTTATCTTTCTCTGGTGAGACATCTTTACTATATCAAAAGTCAGAACAGATTCTGTTGTCCTGGAGCTTTCAGCTACTGAAGCAGAACTAGGAAAAGCATCATAAGAAGCTATTGCCATGCACTGACTTTAATTAGTTCACTTAAGATCCCTAATCATCACAGAGATGACAATATGAAAGGTGCACCATTATTCTTTCAAAGGCTCAAATGTAGACTTTGAAAACATGCAGAGAATAAGAGATGCTATCATATTAAATTTCCATGTCTAGTGCTATTGGCCCTATTTTGTATCAGCCTTAAAAAAAAAAAAAAAAAAAAAAAAGAAGCCTGAAGCATCTATCTATACTACCTGAGATAGCTAAAAAAATAGACTGAATCTATCTGCACACTTACTGAATAGCTGTATATCAAAAGGGTGTGCCTGCTCTGTAGTGTCACCTACTGGCCAGGTGTTGCAGAGCCGCCCCTGCAAAACAGCCTCAGTTTTCCCTTCTACTGGGAGTCCCTTAAAAAATCCTCACAGTCCAGATATTCAAAACATTTCCATTCTGGAGTCCAACTTAATTAAGTCCCATACAGTCTTTAAAAATAGAACTCAAACCTACAAAGTCTTCACCCCAGTTTTGGTTGGTCCAGCCCTCCTTCCTAAGGGTCTGTTCTCTCTTTAAAGTTTCTTTGTTCCACCTGAGTCCCAAGCTGGTGATAGCCCCTCCTCCTAAGGGTTTGAATCCCTGCAGAATTCAAAACATAGGCATGGCCTATCTCTGCTGAGAATCTGTCTGCTGCTCTTCCAGGAGCTTGGCCTGGAGTTTGGCCTTGTCCACTGGCCTTCCCTGCTGACTCAGGCTCCTGCAGGAGTCTGCTAATAACTGCATGCAGCTGTCTCCCCTTTTATAAGGCCTAGCTGCCTTCCCTTAAGACTACTTGGGCAGCAGGCAGTCTAGGTGCACTGGACCCTGCTCCATCCTAAAGGGGAGCATCACCCAGTGACATGATATTACATTAACTCAACATAGATTTTAAATATAAGTGTCATTGTTTCAATAGAGTGCCCTGTGCTGGTGACACTCTCAGTGGGAGCTGCCATTTTACCAACACTTCTCAGCAGGCAGTCCAATCTGATAACACAGCCTGGGTGCCATTGAACTTACATGGGTCTAAGGACAAATTTTGGATCGGAAAATTCAGTGGAGCATCTGAACGGAGAACAGCAGGAGGGCATTCAAAATTATTGTCAGGGAAGTTCTAAAATTTTAATACAACTTCATTTAAGAGTGTAAGTGCAATATAAGGTTCATCCCCCTGCAAAGCAGGTACACCTTCTAACCCACCTGGACATGACACTTCAGTAAAGGTGTTGAAAGCTATGTCTCCATTTCAGAAAAGGTGTGGTTTTACATGGAGATAGATAGGTCACTCGATGTAAAATCCTAGTGGAGATAAAGCACAGGCAGCTTTACCTCAATTTAGCTAGTCAAGGTCCACCCCCCACCTTACCCACTCTGGGGTTTACTTCAATTAGCTACGTCAAGGTAAAAATTACCTGTTTTTTATCTTTTTTGCAGAAAAGATGTAGTTGTAGTAACATTCCAGTAAAGGAGTTGCAGTAGCAGAAAGCTGATTGTCAGAAATGGAGCCAAGTTATAACTTCCATAAATTGTTGTATAATATTACTAGCTGAAATCATGTGCCAAAAGTGCCACATGGTATTTTTTTACATCTGGTTAATGTGTACTCCAAAGTCCTTTCCACATGCTGATGCCACTTATCCAAATTACTTTATGATTTTGATGACATCTTAGTTGTGTAAGGTTTTGAGATTTTTAACAGGATATTTATAGGGTGTTACCAAGGCTGCACAGTATTTAATGGGATTAATTATTTTTATTTCAAATGTCCGTAGCACTATTTTTTCCCCCTAGAGTAAGACAGTTAAGGTTGGACACAATTCTATAGTGTACAATGATGGAAGTTTAATAAGAATTAAGACTTTTTCTACTGCATGTACACAGAGTTATGGATCAGTTTTTGTGCTGTTAAGGAGTCAAGCACTTGCAGTGACAACAAGTTTAGGGCTTTTAATACACTGAGTAGAGCATCCACTTGGCATCCATTATGTTTGTGCATGGTTTCATGATAGCAGTGTCTCTTAGTAAGATGTATAGGAGTCCTAAACCCCATGTTTATCTCATATAGGGTCCCAAAATGGCCTATAAAAAGCTAGGTCTGTTTGGGGTGTGGTATTTCTGGAATGAGACCAGGAATTCCAGGAATGTTTTGTGGTAGAACCTCTTATGCATTGAAGAATCAGAAGATCCAAAATTGGATTTCTTACATAAAATGCTGCACTTTTATTACACACTGAATACAAGTCCCAAAGTTTTACAAGGTCTAATCAGATCAGAAGCCAGGACACATCTGAGTAGTTCTCCGTACAGAGAATCTTGGCAAATGTTCTCAGATTCTGTCTAGCAGGCAGGTATATAGCTCCACAAATTGGACAGAATTCAGAAAAGGACAATGAGAATGATTAGGGGCAGGGAACAACTCTCATGCAGAGGAGATTGAAAAGATTGTAATTTACTTTACAGGGGACATATAAAAGGAGATATGATAAAAGCATATAAAATAACAAATAGCATAGACATGATAGAAATTCCCAGTCTATTCTCCCAGCCTTATAATGCAAAAACAAGGGGATGACAGCCAAGAAACTGAAAAGTGGAAGATTCAAAACCAATAATAAAAGAAAACAAAAAAACAAAAAACTTTCACACAACATATAATTAGACTGTGGAACTTATTGCCACATGATGTTATTGAGACCAATCACTTAATATGAGTCAAAGAGTGATTGGGCACTTTACATGGATAATAAGAATATTATAATTTTTATACTTGTTATAACGAGTCTGAAGTTTTGCAAGTGATATTAGCCCTCAGGCTTCATAGTTTAAACCAGAGATTGGCAACCTTTGGCACGCGGCCCGTCAGGGAAATCCATTGGTTGGCCGGGACGGTTTGTTTACCTGCAGCATCCACAGGTTCAGCCGATCGCAGCCCCCATTGAAGTGGTAGCCAGCACATCACTCGGCCCGTGCCGCTTCCCGCAGCCCCCATTGGCCTGGAACAGCGAACCGCGGCCAGTGGGAGCTGCGATTGGCCGAACCTGCAGACACTGCAGGTAAATAAACTGTCCCGGCCCGCCAGCAGATTTCCCTGATGGGCCGCATGCCAAAGGTTGCCGATCCCTGGTATAGAAGGTCCTTGATTCACTATTTCCTCTCTTCTTCCATGGCTTTATTGAGACCCAGGGTGCCATTGGGTGGGTCCCTTTCTACTTGTTCAGTAGCTGCCAAAGGGACTTGCAGGGAGTTAAGTACTGTTTTGAACTGTATGAACTCTGTAGTGGATTTCAAAAAAAGCAGACTAAAACTCAGAACTGGCAGGTAAGGTTCCTTGGGGAACAAATCTAAAGTGAAAAAGGAGTTCAGGAGAGCTGGCAGTTTACTAGAGAGACAATATTAAGGGCACAACAGCAAACTATCCAGATGCAAAAGAAAGATTAGAAGAATAGTAAGAGGTCAATATGGCTCCATAAGGAGCTCTTTAGTGACCTGAAAATCAAAAAGGAATCCTACAAAATATGGAAACTTGGACAAATTGCTAAAGATGAGTACAAAAGAATGCCACAAGCATATAGGGACAAGATCAGAAAGGCTTAGGCACAGAATGAGTTACACCTAGCATAGGATATAAGGGGAAATAAGAAGAGGTTCCATAAATATATTAGGAGTAAGAGAAAGACAAAGGAAATTGTATGTCCTCTACTTAGCGAAGATGGAGAGCTAATAACAGATGAGATCAAGAAGGCGGCTTCAGTCTTCACTAAAATGGTAAATTGTGATCAGATATATAATACAATTAATATTAATAAGGGGGAAAGAACATAAGCCAAAATAGGGAATGGACAAATTAAAAAATATTTAGACAAGTTAGATATATTCAAGTTGGCAGGGACCAATGAAATTCACCTTATGGTACTTAAGGCACTAGCTGAAGCAATCTCAGATCCATTAGGATTTTCTGACAACTCATGGAGGATGGGTGAGGCCCTAGAGGACTAGAAAAGAGCAAACATAGTATTTACAGATAAAAAGGGGAACAAAGAGGACACGTGGAATTATATATCAGTCATCCTAACTTCAATACCTGGAAAGATACTGGAACAAACTATTAAACAATCGATTAGTATGCATCTGGAGGACATTAGGGTGGTAAGCAATTGCCAGCATGGTTTGATCAAGAACAAATAATGGCAACTAACCTAATTTCCTTCTCTGACAGGGTTACGGCATATAGGGGAAAGCTGTAGATGTGATCTATATTTATTTTAGTAAGGATTTTCACACAATCCCATATGACATTTTCATAAACTAGGGAAATGTGGTCTAGATGAAATTACTATAAGGTATGTGCAAAACTAGTTGAAAGACTATACTCAAGGAGCAGTTGTCAATGGTTCTCTGTGAAACTGGGGATGGGGGATGTATCTAGTGGTGTCCTTCAGGAGTCTGTCCTGGGTCTGCTATTATTCAATATTGTCACTAATGACTTGGATAAGGAAAAGGAGAATAAGCTTATGAAAATTGCAGATGATACTAAGATCAGAGAGGTTGCTAGCTTTTTTGAGAACATGATTAGAATTCAAAATGGCCTTGACAAATTGGAGAATTCATCTGAAATCAACAAAATGAAATTAAAAAAAAACAAGTGCAAAATACTACACTTAGGAAGAAAAAAATCAAATGCACAACTATAAATAACTGGGAAGGCAGTGGTACTGCTGAAAATATCTGAGGGTTGTAGTTGATCATACATGTTATTGTCCCACTCTACTAGGCAATGATGACTGTCCAGTTCTGGGTGCCACACTTTCAGAAAGACGTGGACAATTTGGATAGAGTCCAGAGGAGAGCGACAAAAATGACAGAAGTTTTAGAAAACCTGACCTACGTGGAAAGGTTTAAAAAATTGGGTATGTTTAGAGAAAACATGATGACTGAGGGGGGAAGTCTTCAGATATGCTAAGGACTGTTATAAAGAGGATGGTGAATAATTGTTCACCATGTCCACAGAAGATAGCACAGGAAGTAATGAGCTTAATCTGCATCAAGGGAGATTTAGAGGTTAGATATTAGGAAAAACTTTATAACCATAAGGATAGTTATGTGCTGAAATAGACTTCCAAGGGAGGTTGTGAAATCTCCATCACTGAAGGTGTTTAAGACTAAGTTAGACAAACACTTATCAGGAACAGTCTAGATATACTTGGTCCTGTGAGCTAGGTGAGCAATTGAGGTCCCTTCCATCCCTACATTTCTATGATAAGTTTCACCTCAAAGTGTATAAAGAAGATCTGTACATCGAGTGCCCTGTGCACAGGCACATGCAAAGGAAATATTGCAGGCCTGTATATGCAAACAGGGCAATTGTTACACACTCAAAACAGATAACACACTATTTTGGATATAACCTGTGTTTACTGAGAAAGGGAATATTGGCTTCCTATGACACTGGTCTTTCTGAAAACTGTGATGGGATGTTTAAATTCCACCTCCACAGACATAGAAAATGGGACAACAGTTTAGCATACAGCAACATTTCTGAAAGTGCAGCACTGACCCCACTAGTCTATGTATCTCTGTGAAATGGACATTTAATGTCAGTGAGATAAAGATGTTTCCTTAACAGAAAACATCTGTTTTCATCTTCAGCTTAAGTCAACATCTTTCCTGAAAAATTTAGAAAAAATATCTAAGAAGTTGTGAATAAGTGTGTTTCCAACATTTATTGTCTCCAGTCCTGATCCTATTATTATACCTTTATTATCTGTACTATGGTAGCACCTAGGAGCCCTAGTCATGGAGCAGGTCCCCATTATGCTAGGCGCTGTGAACAGCACAAAAAGAAAAACAGTCCTTGTCCAGTGGTGGAGTAGCCACTGGGCCAATGGGGCCTATGCCCAGGGGCCCTGGCGAATTGGAGGGCCCTGGAAAAATGGACACTCCTGTGCCCTGACATGCTCCGCCCGTCACTCCTTCCAGGATTGGGGCATGAGGGCTTGCCCTGCTCCCCCTAACCGGGCAGGTGGAGTGGGGGAAGCCCCCACGTCCTGACCCTATTTCCCCATCAGGAGCACCAGGGGGGAGGGGGAGGACTGTAGGCGGAAGGGGTGGGGAGGGGCCTCCACTTGCTGTGGCTCAGGGCCCCACAAACCCCTAATCTGCCTAAGCATCTCTGCCTTGTCCAGAGAGCTTACAAACAAATCAATTAAGCTGTTATTTATACAGGCAATTGGCATTCATGGTGCTTTAAAGACATGTAGGACGATGTAGAGTGTACAGATTAAGAGCTAGATTCTGTGCCCGCACAAAAGTAGTCGCACAGACAACAATGGGACCTATTTTGCCTAATTAGCATCACAATTCTGCAAACCAACTCAATGGGAGTTGTGTCATTGAAGTCACCTGGAGCAGGAACAGGCTGCTAGAATAGTCTATTGATATTTTACTGTGTGTAGTGAGATTGCACATGTATTAAGTATTGCAGTGATACCCAAAATATTTCTCTTTCCTCTGGCTTTGCTAATTGATTATGTCCTTCGTTATGTATATCTGTATCGCCACTTCAGGGATTTTTACCTTGTTATAAACCACATCCTCTGGAGAAAAAGAATGAATAAATTGTCTTTGACTCTTGCCTGTTGATGCATGCCCTGAGGTCAGAAGTACATATGAGCTCTAAGTTTTTCCAACCTGAAGGCAAATGCCTTCCTTCTTCATCACCAAAGATAACTCATTGCAATGCAATGAAGGTCTAACCTCCAGGCTGGGTTCAAAATGAATGCATGAATGCAGGGATTGGCAACCTTTGGCAGGCGGCCCGTCAGGAAAATCCGCTGGCGGGCCGGGATGGTTTGTTTACCTGCAGCGTCCGCAGGTTCGGCCGATTGCAGCTTCCACTGGCTGCGGTTCGCTGTTCCAGGCCAATGGGGGCTGCGGGAAGTAGCAGTCAGCACATCCCTCAGCTCGTGGAAGCTGCAATCGGCCAAACCTGCGGACGCTGCAGGTAAACAAACCATCCCAGCCTGCCAGCGGATTTCCCTGAGGGGCTGTGTGCCAAAGGTTGCCGATCCCTGCACTAAAGAGTCAAATCAGTACAATAAGTTACGGTGTGAATAGTATTGGGCTTGCAGTCAGGATTTTCTATCATTTTCTCCTCAGCAAAAATACACGCAACATGTTTACACAAACTTGAGAAATGGAGCCAGTTCAACTCAGGTCTCTGTTTCAAGGAGTGTATTTTTACACAGAAGTGAAGTGGGGCAACACTATTGCCAAACTATGGGACATTTCACATAAAACTGATCTAAACTTTTCCTTACCTTGTAGATTACTACATGACATTATTAAAATTGAAAGCATTTTTAAAATCCTGTGCACAATTTATTATTTCTGCTGTTTAACTTCTTGCAATGCTTAGCACAATCAATAAAAAGACCCAGTTTTACTGCAGTTTCTCTTCAGATCACTTTCTGGTTTTCATGTGTACTGGCACAATATTGCTGTTTGGCTTGCAAATACTGCAGGGGAATGCTTATGTTTTTGTGTGTGTTAAAAATGTTATACTTTCAATTCATGCAGCCCTTTTTCACAAAAAAAAAAAAAAAATCTAAAGTTAGGACCCTATACCAGAGGACTAAGGGTAAAATCCTGTACACATTGAAGTCAATTGGAGTTTTGCCATTGATTTCAGTGGAACCAGGATTACACCCAATGTCTCTAAACTATGAAAAATATTGTAGTGAATAACTGAGCTGGTAGCCAGCACTATTTCACATTTTAATACACATCATATATTACAAAATAAGTAGGAAAAGTGACCTTTTTGATATCCTTTCCTTCCATATCAGGAAGCAGATCACTAGCAATGATACATATCACTTGTCATGCAGGCATCATACCGACTTTGTAAAATGCTGCAAGTTATTTTACAGCAAGTTTGCAAAGACAACTGTCCATTCAACATGTTCAATGGGTGGAGGACTGCGAAATGAAGTTCTTTATGTCCCTTCCATGTAACACTTAATCTCTGTAGAGCTCTTCACTGCTATGCTGCTGCCACACATACCTGCTAAATCAATGTAAACACAGTCCAATACTGCCCAAGTACACCACTTTTGAAGTGCTGGAATCTCAAGAGGAGCTCTGCTGCCTTCTATCACAGCACAGAAGGTGGAGCAAGAACTAACCAATAGGTTAAAACATATAAACTTGATTGTAGAACTGACTGAATGAAGTGTCATGCACATGTGTGTGTCTATATATATAGACACACACATAGTTATATTCAGGAAAGCGAAGTCAGTATTTGAGCACATTTCCTAAATCAGGGCCTTTAATATTTATGCATGAAAAATGCTTTTAGAGTTAAGTATTATTATACTAATATATCCAACTTTGAGAGTGGGGAGGGTTTTACACAACCGATAGCTTGAAACTCCGTCTTAACTTAAAAAACAAAAAAGCACTCAAGATGTTGCAGATCATCCAATTACTGATCCATGCTGCCTTGAAGATCTCCATACGGAAAGGTTTTGAAACATTGATATATAACTCACCAGTTCAACGAAATGATAAATAGTGGCATAGAAACAAACTGTATTTTCAGAAATGGACACAATTTGCCATCAACTGCTACTCTGAACCAAATATTTCCTAAGAAATATATCCCTTATTAATTTCAGCTGACATATCGTATTATTAAAAATCACAGTATTGTTTTATTTTACCAACTCAATTTCTGCCTGGATTTTGTATTACTATATCATGAATTTACCTCCTTATTTGACTGGCAAAAAATAAAAAGACACACAAGTCCAAAACAGAGGAAGTTGGTTTGTATTCAGCTAGAATATTAGGCATTAGCTTTAGTTATGTTTGATTAGAACTTTCTTCAAGAGCTGTAAAAAAAATAGCATTAATCTAAAAGGCGGATATCCACAAGTTTATAATGTTTGTTTTTGTTTTGCATTATTCATCTAGTTCTATCATTAACAACAAAATATAATAATTGGCAGTTAAGATTTTCAAAGCTTGAAATTAACCATGAAGTAACCTGTGAAGTAGTTAAGTATTAGATCCATTTTATAGATGGAGAAATAGAGGTCAAAGTCAACATTTTTAAAAAGTGGCTTCAAATTTTGGATACTCAATTTGACACCCCTAGGGAGTTTGTATTTTCAGACATTCTGAGCACCCATAATTCTAGTTGAAGTCACTGGAGGCCTGTAAGTGCTTGGTAACTCTGAAAAGTTGGCCTCAAAAGTCTCTCAATTAAAATGCACAATTAAAGGCCACTTTTAAAGTTTAAGGTCAAAATGACTAACTCAAGGTAATGTCATAGCATGGATTGGAGCTCGGAAGCTCTAGCCCCATTCTCAACCCAGTAGACAAGCCTGTGTAATGGGGCAGCTGCCCCACTCCTGAGGAACAGGGGTTAAAAGCAGCCCTGGAGATGGCTGGGACTGTGAAGAAAGCCTCGACTGATTGGGGAACCAGCCACAGATGCAGCCACGCCCCAATCAGGGCCCAGCTGGCCCTTATAAGAGGGCAGTGAGCCAGGAGCACACAGAGTCTCTCTCTAGCTGTGGAGAGAGACGGGCCTGGCTGCCTGAGAACTGGGCAGGGTGCCTAGAGTGGAGCAGGGCTGTGGGAAGGCCAGAGGAGCTGGGGAGCTCCAGCTTGGAAAACCCCCAGGCTGCAGGCCATGCTAAAGGCCGGGAAGGGTACAGCGGTTGCAGAGGTGCAGCCCAGAGCAGGCAAAGGCAGCAGGTCCAAACCCCCCTTGCCGATGATGAGTGGTTTATAGATTGCAGTCCGCCCCAGGGAGCGGGGGCTAGATGGTGACTGGCAGTAGCCACTGAGGTGAGGTGGGGATAGGGGGTTGGGTGTTCCCCGGGGAGGGGAGACCAAGATCTGTGGGGGTACTGCCAGGGGGCAGCACCCAACATAAAGGGGCACTGGGTCTGGGCGGGACACATAGGCGAGCGGCAAGTGGGACATCGGCCAGCAGAGGGTGCTCTGGAGCTGGAAAAGCTAATTCCCTGGATGACCAGCAAGCGGCGCCATGCTGGTGAGTCATCGCCCCGATACAGCCTACCTCTAATTTTCTTCTCAAAGCTGTTTAAGATGGTCAATATGACACCGTTAAGCTTCAATAAAGGCTAACTTTTCCTAAATTTTGATATCATAAGCTTAATAGATAACCCTCATAGCTTATAGGGTTTCCCTTTTACGATATAACCCAAATGCTAATCAACTGGGTTTGGGAAGAAAATTTCCAAGGACAGATTCATCAGTGATTGTCCATTACAGAATTTATTGCCCCTTCCTCTGAATTATCTGGTGCTGGCCACTGGTAGAGACGGAATACTGTAATAGCAGGAGCACGAGTCTGATCTATCTGGTAATTCCCATGTTCTTACTGTATGTCACTTAATCAAAATATAAATTTAAAATTTTGATTGGACCTTTCTATAAAGACTGTAAATATACAGATTTTTTTCGTGGGTCTGGTTTTTCTAGTCCTTATTTCATTTTTTGACATGTGGCTGGTTTTGATTAGGTCATGGTACTGATGAGAAAAGATATTCTGAACTCTTCAGCAGAAGTCTGACACAAGGACACTAGAAGGTCCCACAGATAGAAATTATATATTTTGTAGTGTCCTAAAGTACTAATTATCCACAAGAATTTCCTCTAGCAAACAGAAGGCTTGAAATATTTGTTCAGACTACCAAGCGTATACAGAAATGCTATGTTATACTATTGCACTTAAAAAGCTACATTAAATGAATGTTGTTAAAGTTTTAAAATCAAGCACTCTAAAGTTAAATGACAGAATTAATGTCTTTGCAACCTTAACTCTGCCCCCTTGTACGTCTGTATTATGATACAGGCCTTATTTAAATAAGGCTCTAGGCCTTATTTACTACACACTATTTAAACACTGCTCTGAAGACAGAATTATTAATTTCCTCATGGGCTTTTCTCATCGCCATAGTTTTGAGTGCTTCACAAGTATTAATTTATCTTGACAACATCCCTTGGAGGTGAAGGGGCAGTATTATCCCATGTTACAGCTGGGGAACTGAGACATAAAAAGATTAAGTCTAAAGTGTCCACTGATTCTCGGTGCCCAATTTGAGAGGCGTAGAGCCTGGTTTTTCAGAGCACTTAGAATTATATATAGGCTTGGAAGAATTTGATTTTTATACTCTCACACCCCCAACCCCAGTTTTTATCAATTTAAATTTTCACAATTGCAGGGAATTTTGGGGGGGTGAGGGGCTCAGAGTCAATCATTTTATGGTGGTAGATGGTGAGATTCAAGAAGTTAAAGCTTATAGTCCTTAAAACACAAGTTGTCAACATCACACGTTAAGGATATTTAATTTGTATGTTTTAAGTCAGACTAATAAGTTCTCAATCATCATCTTACTTTCCCTTTCTTTACATTTCAATCAATCATCACCGGAAATATTTTTTGTCATTTTGGGTGCTGTGATGGGGCGTCTGTCCCACACCGGCAGAAAAGGGGTTAAAAGCAGCCCTATGGGGGCTGCTCAGGAGGCACAGAAGGGCTTGTAGGAGTAGCCAATCCGGGCCAGGCTGGCCCATGTAAGAAGGGCTGTAGAACAGAGCAGTCAGTCACTCCCTGGAGCTTGAGAAGGGAGGAGGACTAGCTGCCTTGCAGGCGGAGGGCAGCAAGCACCCTGGGCAGAGCAGTGCTGCAGGCAGAGACCCAGGGAGCTAAAGGCAGTTCCTGGCAGGCTGCAGGGATCTTGCAGACTGAGGCCCTGACACAAGGGCAAGGAGGGTGCTGGAGCCACTGAAGGAAGTGGCTAGACTGTGGACTGCAGTTTGCCACTGAAGGGAGTGGCCGGACAAAAGACTGCAGGTTCCCCCAGAATGGGGAGAACAGACTGTGACACAGCTGGAGGGCTGTGTCCTGAAGAGGACACTGTGTTCTTTGGGACAACATGCTTCCTGGAGCAAACAAGATGGTGGCAAGATGTCACCAGACAAGGGCGCACTGGTGAACTAAGCTAATTCCCAGGACTGCCAGCAGGAGGCGCCACAGCGATGAGTTGAACCCCATCACAAGTGCGTATGGTGAAATCGACATTTACCAATAAAAATCCAATCTTTCCAAAGCACTTCATATGTTCAAAGCACAGCTCTAATTGACTTCAAGTGCAGCTGTGAGTGCTCAGCACATCTGCAAATCAGATCTCAGGCTCTCAAGTCAGGCACCCATAAAACGAGGAACATAGGATTACTGACCACCTGCGAAAAGTTTAGTTTAAGTGACTTGCCTGCCATCACACAAGAAAAGTGTGGGAGAGGCAAGGATTGAATCAAGTTCTCCGGGGTGACATTCAACTGCCTTACCCTTAAGATCATCCTCTCTTCCTGCAGTTCCTTCCCTTATTCATCATACACCTTCCAACTTCTGCACCAAGTGAGGAGGGTTCTTACAGCTAGCCTTCTTTTCTATACAGCTCTGATTCATCCCAGAGAATGGTCCATCCTGTGCACTGACTGAGTCAGAGGGGCCTGTGCTAAAAAGTCTGTTCAGCTAAAGCATGCTCAGTGAGAATGGAATCTTCAGAGAATTTAGCTGCTGACCTCTAACAAGAGCCTACTGAACATGTGCAAACTGATTTTTCCCCTCAAAGACTTCAGTTGGCCAAATGTGGCTGGTTTTCACAGGAATAGTAAAAGGCAAATCCTTGACACCAGGATGACTCCCTTCCCTGCCACCACCAGCAAATTTCAAATCTCTGCACCAAAGCATGGGGGCACTAAACTTCAAAATGAAGTGGTTGGGGTTTTTGTTTAAAAAATAAAAAGAGAGAACCCCAAAACAAAACACAGGCAAGAAAACCATTTTCCCACTACCTAATCTCTTTTTCAGAATAGGCAGAACCACTTTTGCTGAATCTTTCCAGAAAAATTCAGTCTAAAGCAGGTACTCAGCATAAGAAATTTCAGCCTGGAAAAGTTTTATAAACAACTGAATGGGAAGTGTTGGGCAGCCTTAACAACAGGCAGCACTAGCAGGTCTGCCTATAATACTTTGCATTTATATAGTACCTTCCATTCAAGGAACTCAAGAGCATTACAATGACCCTCTGGCATAGGTGTTATCCTAATACATAGTTGAACTACAATATGGGGATAATAATCCCGAGGCCTGAATTCTGCTTGGTCTTCACATGGTGGGGAGGGCACAAGGGCCCAGATCCACAAAGGTATTTAGGCTCCGAACTTCCATTGATTTCAATGGAAGTTAGTAGAAGTATTTAGGCTCTTGACACCCCTCTCAAAATGAGGAATTTTGGAATTGCTTCTTGTCTAGCATCTGTTTGTACAGTGCCTAAAACAGTGCAATCCTGCTTTATGACTAGGCTGCCTAGATTCTCTGGTAATAGCAATAATAGATAATACTAATATACTGCTTCATTTAGTGTTTGCTTTCCTTTCTTTAATGCTACTTTTACGGACCCTTAGATTTAACTACAGGGGTTTGAAGACACTACTGGAGGAATATACAGAGCAGAGGATTAACAGTTCATTACATGGTTTTCATATTTCTAAACAGTGGAAATCAAGTATGAAAAAAATTAAGCTTATTTGATATATTTTTTCCTACTATGTATTTTAGCCAAATGCAGTCCATCATCAGATGCCTCAAAAACACAGTGGTAAGCTTTCAAAGCAATGTGTGGGGGAATTAGCCACAAAATTCCCATTAACATCAATGACTCACTCAACTAAATCATTGTGCAGGGCTTTGAAAGTTTACCCCAGGGGGTTAGTCTCCTCTTGATGCACAGGGGATTTATACACCTACCTCCTATTAATGTTAATGGAAGTGAAGTTTGTCTCTCTCCTGTTCACTGATCAGAGAATAGTTTTGTAACTTTTGACTGGTAATTTTATAAGTCCCTAAATGAAATGGCTCTTTTGCTTTAGGGAAGGGAGGATCAACAGGCTCATAAGGTTTTGTGCCTCTTAGTGTTCCCTCTGTTTCATGTTAAAGTATCCAGAATATGTAGTTTCAATGTTATAGTTGCTAAAAGTTAAATTAGTGGGTATATGCATATACACAGAAATAAATGCTATTTTACAATGATTGACCAAAGTTTCATGTTGATTTAAAAATTAAAGAAACAACATAGGCTTTTAGTTAAGTTTATCCCTCCTAGTGCTCTTGCCCTTCCTTTTCCCCCTAGTGGCATCTTTTTGTTTTACACTCTCATTTTATATGGAACAAAATAAAAAGATTAAGATAAAAACAACTCTCAAAAGATAAATCATTTTGTAATTATGTGCAGGTGCTAAATTATTTTTTGGCATTATGTTTTGTAGAGTGCAGCATTACAACATGATGGTATTCAGCAAAGCCTCTAGATTTGATTGTCCCACTAATCATCAAAAGATACTGGATCTGAATCCCAAAGGCATAGCTAAGTGTTGATTAGATTTTTTTTTTATCTTTGTTGTTTTTGTTGATGGTTCACTAAGGTATGAATTTCTTTCACATTCCATTGAGTTTACATTTTATTCTGTTTGATTTGCAACACAGTCAGTTTAAGCTTTCTATAAGCCATTGCACAATGCTTTTTGCCCAGCTACAGGTGTCTTTAAGAGTAACAACCAATAACCATTACTCAGTGTCCATAGCATGAGGGGCCATATTAGTCACAGAAATAGTGGCCGTTCTGGACTAGGCTTTCAAGAAACAGCTTGGTTTGTGAAAATGCCTTTTAAAAACTCTTGTGCTGTAAGTTTTAAATTGCCAAACTGTGGGAAAACTGAGTAGTGTGTATGTTGTTAGCATTTTGGATAATGCTGAAAGTTGTACAGTAATGCTGTGGAGAGCTCATAGTAATTATACTCTGCTCCTTTAGAATCTTAATCCTGAGGCTTTAGGATTTGTAATTCCACCCTTTATGGCTGCACAACCAATTTTCTATCCCTTAGAGTCAAAGCAGCACAGCCCTTGGGCTGCGATAAATCTTGCAGAAGCCACATAGTAAGCAGGATAAATGGTATAAAAAGCGAACTTTAAAAACATGAACTGGGTTAGACTAGCGACTGTCTAAATATAACATCTCGGTGTCTATATTTATTCTCCATCTATATCAAATATGCTCAGTTTACAAAAGTCAAAATAGGTTTTTTTAAACACCTAGCTGAGTACAATGTTGGCAATCAGAACACAACTTGCATTTCATTCTGCTTTATAGGTCATGACTAAGAATGAAGTCAGAACATACCTGGCAACTGGAGACATGGAGAAGAATTGAACCTAACTCTCTTCCACAGCTTTAATGGTAGACTTGAGAGGTTAAAATCAAGTGTTTTATTGGTAAACTAAGCAGATATGACTAGGCGCACACACAGGGAGCATTAATAAGTTGCCAGTTTAACAGTCACTTTTCTGACCAGAACCCTATTAAAAATAAATATTTTGGTTTCATGCCATGGAAGAATTCTCACTTTGTTTGTACTGTTAATAATATCAAACAATTGCCCAGATACTTATAAACATAGCTGTGAGCTGAGGTCACCAAAAGAAGTTAGTGTTTAGAATAAGGCCACATTATTGTCCTATACTGTGTCTATTTTGGACTATTGTAATTGTAAACACATAGTGTCTATGATTTTGCCACAGGAAGTAACAGGAGAGGCGACTCTGTTATTGTAATTTAGGCTTCTGTGAATCAGCCCAGGGCTGCCCGGGGGGGGG